>NC_064877.1:67855646-67873146 GCF_943734665.1 Anopheles aquasalis | reverse complement strand
TGGACGTGCCAAAAGACAAATGTGCCACACACTTTGACCACTCCGCTCAGCACCCACACACACCAGAACACCGCCCACAGATGGAAAATTGTTTCATTGAAGTGAATGGCCATGGCAGAAAACCGAAACCAACGCTTCTGCGCAACATTCCATGCGCGTGTGTCGATGGGTGGTGGTGGAGGGTTGGTGAGCTGACAAACAGATACTACCCACCCCCCCGGTCGTCTTTCTGTTCCGTTGGCCAAGTGAAAGTGATGCTAAGGAAGATGCTTCCAATCCCAGCATCCATTCACATCCCGGAGATTTTCACTTCGCACAATCGTAATCATTTTGCAAAGATTTCTGTTTTTCAATTTTAGTAAAAGCACTGAAAGTAATGAGCAAAAGTGGTGTGTTTCGGAATGCAGAAGCAGAACCAAACGAGCGTCCAAAACAATCTAAACAATTCTTCAACAATATCAACATTCCATTACCTAGCGCTTTTGCGCTCCTCCACATACAGCTCCGTTGAGGATGCAAGTTGCGTTTTAGAGGAAAAGAAAAAGCAGTTTTAATGGTAGCTTCTTTTTTAACGTTGTCGGACCAGAGTGCAAGCCGTTCGTTGCACTTGGCCAAGGCAACACGTGCAGCAGCAGCAGCAGCAGCAGCATCTTCACCACAATTTGTCCGCCAGAAGACGGGCGCTAGACAACGATAAATGCATCCGGTGTCCGCGGTGGGTTCGCGGCAGCTTCAGCAGCACACTTGAGACAAATGGCCACCAGCATGCAGCATTGGCCATTTTTCTTAGGCCACCCTTTCCCATGCAGACACACACATGAAGAACTTCACGAGCAACACCACTTTGGCAAACTGCAATCAAGCACCGTGGAAGTAGCGCGCGGCGCGGAAGAGCCGAACTCCTCTCTTGTTATGAAATATGAAGTAGGAAAATAGTATCGAGAAGATGCGAGAACATGTGGCTCCGGCTGGGCAGCCACATACACAAACACACGAGGGAAGTGATGAATATTAAATGATAGATTGTGATCAGCGTCTGGCGCCTCGTCTTCTGCTGTTTCTAGAACCCTTTCGATAAGTTCTGCCTTCGGTTCCTAGTCGCTCATCAAACACGATCTACACACAAACAGAGCCGGATCCCACGGTCGGCCAAGCTCATTTATTACTTTTCGTGCCATGTTGCTCCGTTGCTACAACCCGCTCCGGTGGAAGAGTGGTTCTATCCTTCGCCCTATATTGTCTTAAATCCATACATCATCACCGAGCAGTAGATTCCAAATATTGGCTTACACCACACACTCTTTGGCAAGGCGTCAGCTGGCCAGTCGGCCAGTATACCAACTAGACCCCTAGGTTCGCAGATGGTGTCTTCGAGCTACGAGCTCAACTTTACCACCGGCCGAAAACCACCTCCGACCCAGGAAAGCCAAAAGTCTTCCCGAGGGCGTCTCCTTCGGAAGGCGGGCACGTCAAACAACTTGGCTCAGCGTTGGAAGTGTGAGCAAAGCGAACTTTAATCTATTTTTAACGAAATGCCACCGCCACCGTTCGTATTGGGCGGTATATAGACCGGGATCCAAGATCCTGGCCTCGACTTTCAGTGCCAAAAGTTCAGTTTCACAAATTTACTTACGTAAAATTACCCGCACACACATCTGCCCAGCCAGCCAACAAAAGGTCCAGCCGTCGTCAAACGTGGCAGAGGACGTCACGTACCCGCTGGTGAGTCGGAATGCTATTCGGCGCGCGTGCCACTCGAACACTTCCCTGGCCCCGGGGACCCAAGATGCAGAACAAACATATAGGGGGGGGGCTGCTGCTGATGATGCCGGTTTCTCCACCAAACATGCTCACAAAACATTAGAAATCCATCCGAATGACACCTGCAGATATGTCAGCTCGAACACTGGAACGATCCTAACTTCCTCCTGAAGCTCACCGCCAAGGACGACAGAAGGACGACGACCAGGACGACGATGACGACGAGTAACCCGAAATTCCTGTTCCACCCCAGGGCAGGAATTTACCTGACAGCATGTGTTACCACCACGGGACTAGTATTCAAGTATTTTCATTAAACACCGGCTAGACCCCTTCCCCGAATGCCCTTTGTACCTTGGTTGGTGAGCAACCATCATTCTGGTCTGTTCCGGCGGGAGTTCCGGGAGTAAAACTTTTTGGCAAATCTTCAATTCAAAGAACCCTCGGGCCCTCCGTACGGTCGGCGCCATGTTTCTTCATTAAAAGCCTTCGTTTCCGCTGCTGCCACGGCGTCAGGTGCTTTTGCGTCTGGAACGGAGGCCAAACCTTTCACCCTGTTTCTATTTGGCTATAGTGCTCGCTGTGCCTAGGAGCTTACGGGGTGCGCTTACCTACATCATCATCATCATCATCATCGTCATGCCAGTAGCAGCACGATGTGAACACTTGTAGGGAGCAGCGACGTGTACCCGGCACGCGCACTTACGTTCCGGTTGCAGGGGGTACTGCGGATGCTCCAGGAATTGTAGAACGCAACCAAAACCATCACAGGACCAGCCGGGTGCACCGTAATGGCTGATCTCTGGGTGGGCTTCGGCGAATCACCACAATACCAGGGGCTAAGGTGCGCCCTAACCTAGAAAAGACTTAGTGCGAGCGAGAGCTTACGGAGTTGGCATCGAAACACCGGCGCAGCAATGCGAAAGCTGGTTCTGGTACCGCCGTGATGCGATGCGGGTCACTTTCATCTTGCCAATGCGCTGAAATACCCAACAAAGGCACACATACAATCGCACACACACGATAATGCACAACTCACCGACAAATGGTGTTGATACAGATGAAGATTCACGGTTCCATTATTCCGGGGATCGCAGTAACTGACGACCAGCACCCATTTGCTGTGCTTGGCGCGTCCGCGACTAGCATATCATCCAAGTAACCTTTCGCAGTTTGATTTCTGCTCAAAACAGCTGCTTCGATTTACTTCGAAAGAGAGTCAAGGGAGTCGAACGCACGGAGCATTATAAGGGACGCGGCGCGGGCGGTGAGGAAATGATTTTCCATTTCGCCAGAAGCTCTCGCAGCGTATCAGCGGTATGGTTTCCGCGTATTTCCTTTTGTTAGCAAGAAAATAATTTCCCATTTTCCCATTCAGCCATACATTTTATCGGAGAAGGATTCCTTCCCTCTCGGACGGGCCCCACGGATTCGAACACAATTCGATTGGGACAAACCATATTGCGAAGATCCAGAGAGCGAGATTTGTTTTTCCCTTTTATTAAAATATAAATAAAAGAAGAAAAAAAAACAGGAAGCGAAACCGAAAAGAAACGAACCACCCAGGAGCAGTGGCGCACGCATTTCCGCTGCCAAATCCGGTGGTAAGATAACATTTCCTTCGATTCCAATAACAATTCCATTTCGCGCAAACCCCACGAAACCATCATAAACGCATTATGGGGTTGGCTTCAAAGTCAATTTTTTTCGTTCAATTTCGCCTCAGGAAACTGGACCTGCTGCCGCCAGCACGCGGTGTGTGCATCCGTAGATGTGTAGGTTGTTGCGTATTCTAACCTCGTTACCAGCGGCTACCAACGTACGACGTCGGACGTAACGGTGGGTGGTAACGGTACACTGGCGGCGATACACCAAACGTGTGTATCTTCGGTGTCGTCGTAAGACAACCTCGGCGCAACCGGAAATCCGTTGACGAGCGACGAGGTACGCCAAATCGAATGCGCAAAGTGAATAAATTGACATCTTCCTCGTGTTTTTGGTGGTAGCACGGGGTTGTGCCCTCGGCTGGCTCGGCCTGCGATGAACATACCTTTTTCCTTTAGGGGAAGGGGGAAGCACGATGGAACGCGATGGCATGAGGTAGACAGGGCCCCAAAATGGGTGACAGAATGCAATGAATTTGATTAAACCTTTGCCACTCTTCAGCGGCCGGGCGTTGCGTCGTGCGTGACACGAACCCATGGACGAGACTCGAACCCTTCCACCACCGCTGGCATTAGGGCCTGATGATGGTGGTTGAATGTACGTTGTATGGGTTGATTCATGTCTCAAGTGGCGGGCGCTACAACCGAGTGTGCCGTGCGTTGCTGTGGCCCCTCCAGGGTTCAAACGTTTCGGTTTAATTGAATTTCATCGCGACAACTCCCGACCGTCCGACGACACCAACCGGCCAGTCGATGGGTTCGTTGGTGGTTGGATTCCCAATAGAATAGTGGTGGTGATGTTTTTTTTTTTTTTTAGGGAGGACAGTGAGAACCAACCAGACCGGACCGTTATAGCGTTCTAGAACAGAGTGCGCTGCTGCTGCTAGTGGCGCATTCACATTCACTCATCGCCACCGAACGCGGCAGTTAATACGTGTTGAAGTACTTTGCTGACAGGCAGGGGGTCTCGTAAGTAATGCCTGTAATTGATGCACTTAGTAATGGGCGAAGCGAAAGTGTTTGGATAATACTATTTGTTCAGGATTACCGGGCTGGTAGTGTCGATGGGTTTGAGTTGTTTCTAACTTTGTTTTTGTTTTCATTTTACTGGAACCAATCTCTCTCTCTCTCTGTTTCTTTATTATTAAAACTTATAGCATTTGAACGCACAGTACGAAAACATAAATATGAGCTTACTATTTGTTGTAACATACAAATAATTGAAAATACTTTTTTAATGTTACGATTAGTTTCTCTAAATATTCATCTAAACAATTCGAAAATGCAGTGAAATGGTACATTTTTGTCGCTTGAATTGTTGGTGTCACAATTCACCGATAATTCCGCTTCGAATGAAAATGATTATCCTGATCCACTTGATCACATTTCGCAGCGAAAATTAACTTATGCCGCAAATATGGTAGAAAAATGCAACAAACACGTAAATATGGTCGATTAGGCAGACAAAGGAAGATGATTCGAAGTAACTGATAAACAATTCAATCTACAATAAGATTCATAGCCATGGTTTACAATTCTTAGAATACTTTTAATTAAACTCTTAATTAAAAAAGTCAACAGTTAAAAGAGAAGAAACTTTTCTGTCCTCCACTGTTTTATGCGCCAAGATTCTATTCAAATGGGTCTTCAATCCGCGTAACTTGGCATTCCTTAACAACAAGCATCTCTTTGAGTCCATAGATTGGTATTTGAATTTTGCTATAAATCATCAGGGTCTGAAATCACCGGAAATTTTAATCAAGCAAATGGCATTTGCTTCAAAAATGTTTATTTCCGTACTTCCATAAGGTGTACGCAGCATAATCTCATGCGAAGAGCTTCGTCTCGGCAATGTATTCAATACCTCAATAACACACGTGTTCTATCTAAACACCAATATGCACTAAGATAACCTCTCGGAGCTGGACAAAGGAAATGAAAAGGAAGCAAAAAAAAGCCTTTGAAAAACAGATCATTCTTCGATGACAACGCGCAAATTACGTTTCCCTAGCAACGGAGCCGGAACGGATTTACCACCCCCTCCATATGTCCCCGGTAGCTAGGGAACGAAAGGAAGGAGCTAGTAAGGAGTGCCTTTTGTATCGGACTAGCTCTCGGCTGCTTCACTGCATCACGGTAAAGAATAAAAGAAAAAAGAATGTTTTGTCCAAGGCAACTAACTGTAACATAACCGATAAGCCACCCCCTCCCCGCCCGGCACCTCTCCAATCACACACCATGACCCGGAAGCCATCCAGGAAAAACCCTTTAGCCACTCGGGACCATCCTGGCTAGCTGGGTACCGATGCATAGCGACCACCGATCCAACGCCCAATACCTTCCTCCTTCCTCCCCAAAATGACACCGTATCTGCTTGACACTTTCGCTCCATTCCAGCACAAGCGCAGTCACAATACACTATTCCCCCCTGGCATCCAACAATGGCGTCCCACGTGTCTCTCTCTCTCTCTCCTTTATGTTGCCGGCTTTGACCGATATGAGGATGCCAAAACGGGTCATTCCAGCACGTTGAATGAAATTGATAACTTAAAAACACTCATTTAATGGAAGTATGACAGTTAGCGAGAAGCCAGACACACACCCACAATACACCAGAGTCTCAGGAGGAGGTTGGAGTGGGGTGGGGTGAGGTGACGACAGTAGCAGCATATGTTGCTATGTGGCAGATGTCAACTTCCTTCTGGCGTGATGCTGCCACCTTCTTCCTGCTGCTAGCGACCATACCAAGGGGAAGGGTTGCTATGATAAGGCACAGACAACAAAAGAAGATCCTGAAGAGCCGCTGCTGCTGGTGTAGCCCTAGGACCGCCAGGATGGAATGACAGCAATGATGGCAACAACAACAAAAGCAGCAGCAGCAGCATCATCTGGTGCTGCTACTGCATCTCGAAAGGAGAAGAAAATAAAGACTTTGAATTATATCATGTTTCACTTCTGCCCATTGATGGTCGTTTTCAGCACCGAACGCCAATGGCATCGATAACACTGACTCACCCACCGCCCATCATCATCATTCCCTTCCTCCCCACCGATTTCGGATGCTGTCACCATCAGCTCGTAAGCACCAGCAGCAACTCCTTCCTGTGACCGACAAGCAAGCAGCAGCTTGTGGCCCGCAATCCTTTTATGTATCCCACTCCGACCAAAAAAAAAACAGCACCAAGCGCTGCACCCAGAGCAATCGCAACCAGCCGCGAGTGTTGCACACAATGCACATTATCCACGTTGCGCATTTTGCTGCACATCGTTTGTGGACGGTGCGCGCCACTTGCCATCACGGTCCCTCCCCACTCGGTGGTCAGGGACCGTGTCGCATCGTCGCAACGCGTTGACGAATCGACATCGATGTCATAAGGCATTAAGTATCACCTCTGCTGCTGCTGCTCATGGTGCTGCTTCTTGGCGAAGTGAACTTGTCGATCGTCTCCGCTCCTCTCCCCGATCAGCTTCCGGTTTCAAAGCACCGGAAGAGAATGGGCAACCACGCGAAAGCATAAACTTACCGCTGCTCCTGCTGCTGCTGCTGCTTCTACTGCTGCTGCCAAGAAGTGCTGGTGCTAAGAAATAGTTTTATCTCGAATTCCGCCCTGCAGCAGCAGAGTAAAGTGCCGCGAGGCGCGCCAAGTATTTACTATGGCCTCGTTCGCTTACGAAAGGACTTGCTCTCGTCAGCTAGCTAACCGGCACTAAGTTGCAACCGTGGTGCTGGTGCGATCACGTTGTCGACCAAGTAGCGGTCACAAAACTTCTCATTTCGGGTAAGCCGATACCGGGAAGCGCTACACTGGCGCCCTGTAACCACCGTCGTAACTGAGCCATTTAGTGTGGTTTCTGATTTCGACATTTTCTGTTGCTGCTTGCTGGGGATTCACCTAAAAAGAAGCTTCACTGTCTTGGCCACAGCATCTGGCATTCTTTTCGCATCAACTCCAAGCTCTAGAAAACATGAACTTTGTTATCCTTTTACCTTTTGGGTCCGGAACACCCTAAGATAAGCCTGAAACAACTGCAAGGGAGCAAGCTGTCGAAGTATTTAGCGTAACAATCCATCATAACCTCACCCTTCAAATCCACCATCCTGCAGCAAACCAATGAATTCACATAGAAATTCATTCAATTATCCATTTCTTAATACCATTCCAGCGGCAGCGGTAGCCGTGCCGTTTGCTTTTGGTTGATATGTAAAGCACGTACCGGAATATCCCCGTCGCTACCGCAAAACAATACTGAATAGAGTACGTGGCCTAACATTCCACAGCACACTAGCCAGCCAGCCAGCCAGCCAGCTAGCATTGCGAAACGTTTCGGTTTTGATTTCCAAAGAACTCTAAGCAACCCAGAAGAGACGTTGTGGGGGGAAAGCGAGCCTTCGAGTCTTTTCGCTCTTCCACTGGCGCAGTAAATTTCCTGGTATTCCCAGAACCATTTGCTTCATGCTCCTAATCATACCTGGAGCAGCCCGGGTCTGGGGAATCCAGCAGCAGCACGCTTCAATGCAAACCCAAGGCCAAAACCAAATATCCAACCAGCCGCCACCACCACCACCAGAGGGCGTGGCAAGCAGGAGTAGTAGCAGCAGCCAGACCAAACAGACCAAGTGTACCGTTTCATTCGATTGAGCAACCATACACCTCACACCTCCCTCCCCTCTCACGCCCCTCACTCTCCTATATCGTTTATTAAATTATGCAAGTTATATTATTTACATTCAAAGCAGCGGTGGTAGTTCCGGTTGAGATCTGACATACCTTCCGGCACTGCGGTACTTCCGAACAGTCGAGTAGTGGTGGTGGTAGCAGCAGCAGCAGCAGCATGAGCAGGATGGCCTCAAGCCACAGAGCATAAAGCTGCTGCTGCTGCTGGTGGTGGTAACCACCACTGCCCTGCAGCAGCAGCCTGTTCACTTATTCACGCGCCCTGCTTAAGTATTTATCACTTTGCACCGGGTACACTGGGAGGATATGGGACGGCAGCAGGGACACAACTCTCTTTCATTCTTGCCGCACCTCGACTGCTATCGACGCATCGCCTCCTTTGCACGCTGGACAAATCAAACAGAGGCGCCCCGGCAGTGCACCACTAAGCTGCTGCTGCTGCTGCTCAGAGTCATAAGCTAAACTTAACGCTTGGCTCTCTCTCTTGGTGCACTCTTCCCGGGAAGATGGCAGACGATGCACGCTCTCTGTGTATCGTCGATCTTTGCTACAAAGCTCACAAGACGGGTAAGTCTTTGTTCAAACGGAGGCGCTAGTGGCATTCGGAGAAACATTTAAACTTCTATGTTTTACCTTTCGGCGCCGGGGGAAGTTTTTAATTAAAATCATTGGTGTCATCATGCCGTGCATGTTTGTAGAATGTCACTTCATGCGTGGGGTATGATTTTGTTATCGAAGGATATCGATTCAGATTATTTTACAATAGATTGGGCATTTAAAGGAATATCTAGAGTACTTAAAATCTAGACTAGAATATTAAAATAAAGTTTTGTGTAATGAATTATCAAACAAATCTTAAACTATCGCATTCTGTTCGAGTTATTGGATGAAACAATTCGGATCAACCAAACTAAAACGATAAATATATTGGTTTATAATATCTGCGAGCCTGTCTGCCTCAGTATCACCTGTCTCTATACAATACCTGACTCTGTCCACCGGATACTGCCCCAAATATTCGTGAAAAATCGGACCTGAATGCGAATTCCTGAAGCACAACAACAACATTGCTGCTTTATCTCCCAGACTAAAGTCATTTTTTGGGTTAGAATTTACAACCCAAAAGCATCGGTAGGAAGACCTTTCTACAAAATTGGCTACACTTCCTGGCGAGAGAACACTGGGACCCCACGCACTGACCCCTTCCCGGAGAGACTGGCCCGTCACCTGGGAGCCTTTAGGCGTACCCGGAAAAAAGTTTGAAGCAGGTCAAAGCAAACCGTTTTCCATGGCGGCCAGCAAACCGAGCTACGTCATCGTCAAAGGAGCCTCAGTAACCCCATTACTCGGGGCAACACGGAGGCTACACAACACAACCCAAAAGAAAACGTGATTCGTGGCCATGTTTGGGTGGCCGGAGGGTCGGGAAAAAAGTGGAGCACGCAAAGGGACGAAATACCTTGCGGACTAGACCCTCGTTTTTTTCCTTCCTCGTCGTTAGCTCGGGAAAACTCCAAACGGAATCGAGTCGAGTGTCCGTGCCGGGGGGGCTTCCACTCTTCCTTTCTCTCACTGCCCACGCCGCTACCCGGTCCGTCCCTAATACGGAAGTGTTAATGATGGAACGGTTCAAAAATGAATTAATCCGTTGGGATTGGTACCTTGCACGGCGTCGGAGTGGTGCACGGAAGCTTCCACATCGGCCGCACCGGGAATGTGTATTTGTGTGAGTAGTAGTAGCAGTGGTGCCACCACCACCGAGTGAAACGTGTCGACGGACCGAAAAGCAATTATGCTTTTTTTCACCCCGTCTAACGGCCATTTTAACCGCATTCTATACTCTAACGTGTAATAATTCGCTCCAGGCTTGGCAGGCCAGCCATCAGAGTAGCCAGCCAGGCGCATTAGAACGACTTTTCCGGGCGGCGGAAAACTGTTCCTTTTTTTTATAAAAGTGGTTCTTGTTTTCGCCCCGATGGCTGAGCAAGGCGAGGCGCATAACTATAACGATTCGGCCGCAAAGCCAACCATCCGTTATTGACCCCGCCAGCCAGCCAACCAGACCCAGACCCAGACCGTGCTGGCGTCCTTTTTCACTACATTATGCGTAGGCACATTACTCATGTTTTTGCTGCATTAATTAAAAAATAATTTACGAAGAGTGATGTCTTGAAATACACAATCTGACAGGTTTTTCGGGCCGTTGCGAGACGGCCGAAAGTGCGCGAATCGGGCTTTCTCGGTGCGGTCATCAGACGGCACGTGGCGCGACGTTTTAATAATCAACTCTGTAGAAGGTTAGTAAGATGAAGCTCGTACTTTCCTCTACAAAATTACCTCTTTCGCTATCAATTATCATTTCAATGGAGAAGCAATCGGATGGCTGTAAGTGGAATATTAGGGTATTCGCTGTTGTTTGGTGTAATTTTAAGATTTAGAAAAACCTTGAGTACAAACTAAACAGAAGCATGAATCAAACAAAACAAAAAAGGACATTAAATTGAAGAAATATGCATAACAATAAACAAGAAACGATTCACAATTCTCAACAAGAAACATATTTTCCAAATTAAAAATGAACACACTTTACTGAACCAAAAACATTGGAGTATCGAAAGTAAAACAATGATCACTTGAAAAGCACTAAAAAATAGTGCACTATTTAAAAAAAACACGTTCATAGTATTAATGCAGCACTCCAATGGCGCACAGCAGTTGATCTCCCTTTTGAAGCACACTTTGTGACTTCATAACGCCTGAACAGGAAAAAAAGATGATGTGTAACTGCCTGAACTCTCCCCCTCCCCCTTTCCCTTCGTAGGCATTTAACTGGTATATTCCACTGCCCGTGATAGCATCGCTCATCGCTCAGCACTTTCTGTCACCTAATCCTCTGCCCCAAAAACGGGGCCGCCAACACGGGTGCCTAGAAGCCCAATTGGTCCACTCATTTCCCGGGGGTCCACATCAAAAAAGGCGCCAGCGAACCATAAATATTTACGACGCACATGACGGCCAGCAACGCACCATGAGCGCCATCTTGCGCGCTCAGAAAGTATTCAAATCTATCACCACCAACACCCTAAACCACTCTCCGCGATCCAATGGTCCCCCGTCCTGGTGCTGCGGCTACCATTAGATTCCCGCTGTTTTCCCCTTCATTTTTTCGCACGAATGGCAAGGCAACATCCACGTCTAAGTGAACTGCTGGCGAGCTTATCGTATCAGAATGCCCACAAAGCGGATAACGGACACAGCTGCTGAGGATTGTGTCTCTCGTCTCTGGTGCTAGGCACGCTCATCCGTGCGCTTCCCCTGGTTCGATATTGCAGCACAGGCTGCTGCTGCTGCTGCTGCGAGTCACCGGTGACAGATTCATTGAACTGTCAGGCGACACCGATGACACCGGACAACGGCGATGGCATATTTTGATGCCAGGATATACACCGGGCAGGGCAGGAACACCAACCCGGTGGACGGGGAGGAAACAGGTCACCGATTTTACAATGTACAACGTTATGCACCATAGGCAGCCACGACGGATGGACGACGCTGGTGGTGGTGGTGGTGGTTCGGCGCCCTGTGTCGAGTTATGCGCTGAGCTTTGCCACCGACCAAACGGCCCTGCCAGCTGACACAGACAAACACATACCACCACCGTGAGCAGCAGCAGCAGCAGCAGGAGCAGCAGAAATGAATATCGTATTTTGCAAAACATCCGAACCAACTGACACGAAGAACGGCGCATACTGATTGCAAGTCGCTGCAAAATGGGCGGGGAAAAGGGTGAGCGGAAAAAAAAGAAATGAAAGAAAGCGAAACAGCGCATCATGACAACGTCGGAGGCCACCGGACGCCGGTGCCACGGCCACACGGGGAATTGGAACGGAAAATGCGAAGCGAAAAACTGCAGCAGCCAAGTGGCGCAGGCAGCGAACCTTTTCCACCACCCGCCACCCTCCCGCCCGCCGCCAGTTCCTTTTGGCACAAGCACGGAAAATGTAAATTGAGTTTCGAAACTCATAACATAAATTTCGTTTTCGGAATCATATTTTTCTCCGGGACCGGGCGAAATGGCCACAGTACTGGACTGGCCAGTGCGAGAGTGCCGCATGCCGCGCCGTTTCTCATGCCGCCGCGAGTGCTGCGAGCTCCGTAAGAAGAACTCCGAGTTTGTTGAAGATTTTCGAGCTTCGAGGAAAACACGAAAAGCACACTTCGCCTTCGTTGATCACTCGCCTCAGTGAAAGGCAGCAACATATCACGAAGCAAGCCACACACTCGCGCGAAAAACTAGCAAATACATAAATAAATAACAAACAAAAAAAATACAATACATTACGGGTGCCTGTTCGATTGCTTCTTTCGCTCGCTGTTTGCTGAGTTTTCCGATGAAAACGGGGGAACGGACAGCAACTCCGGTGGCGTATCGGTGGTATCCTTGACACTCGAGTCCTTGTGCTCGAGCTTTTGCAGAACAGCGTGAGCAGGCAGTTCAATGGCCGCGCAGCACTTCCGTTCCGCGGCGTGGTGGAGAAGGGATACGTCTTTAGGTCTTTTACTTTCCCTTCTTCTTCGGCTCCGCAGCGCTCATCCGCTCCACTGTGGCTTCAGTCGGTGGTGCCGAATGAAGTGGATCTTTGATTTTATTGCGGAACTTTTTAATAAACTTTTCTTCTTTTTTTTGTTGTTGTACAAAACTGTCTGACATCCGGTCGATACTCGGTGTAGATCTCGGTGTAGAGCCTTTTTTGCGTATTCGTCTGCGTCTGCGTTGCTGAATACCGTGAATGGCATTTGCTATTGATTGCTTTCCATTGCAGGAGGAGGAGTCTAGGAGAAGCAGCAGGCAATTGGCCTCTGTATCGAACTTATCGGGCTCGGCGTAACATGTCTCGGTGCTGATAGTCTCGCGTGTGTTCGATCGCCGTCGGAAGTAAACAATTTAGAAAATCGAAACATTTTGTACAAGAGGACAATATAAGAAGAATATATAAATCAGACGATTTGGCACTCATTTTATTCCTAGACTTTGAGGCTTTGAAATGTTTTCTTTCGTATCTACAAAACGATATTCAATGTAAAATAATATTATACTCAAGGATTCAAAGAAGTTTTATAACTTAAAAAATAATGCTAGTGAAGTTTTATAAATGTTTTATAAATTTATAAAGATGCACATTAAAACCAAGTAAGTACTCAAACAAAGGTTACACAAATTGAAGAATCAACCATTTCCATTGGCATTCACCTATAGCAAAGAGTTCACCAATATAAACATATGCAGAGGTCGACGGAAAATCTTCCTAAATGACAGCAGAATATTAAAGCTTCCACCTCAAATCTCTCTGCATAAACTATAATTGGCTATTCCTCTTCAAATAAATGTTCAAAGTTCTCCTATAAAAGCTCCATATTGATCCATACACCCAATGCAATAGCGGTTCAAAGTGGTCAATGAATTTATTTCATCCAGTGGCTTCGTAATACAGAAGCAAATACAAGGATCCTTCGTACAAGAAACCACCATACACGCTCTTGCCGGTCGAACCATCCCTCAAGTGAAACATAAATTTGAGGTTTTCGAACCAAGGGAACCAGTTCCTTCCTTCTTTCTCGTCCCCGCATTAAACCATCAATATCCTCACCAGACCTTCACGCTGTGTTCGAGTCGGAAAGTGGTCGGACCCTCGGGCGACTACCGGTCGGCCGAACCGCCGATGCCTTCTCAGAAGTTCCACCATCCGGAATTCATCGGTTGGGAGCGTATATTCTAATAAAAATAAATATCCAACCATCAAACGATACGGATGTCTTCCTTTCCATGTATCTCCTCGGTCTATCTGCCACTGTGAAGCCTTTACAGCCCCCCCGTTGCGCGCCGGCGGAAAGCCATCATAAAGCCGAACACGGACCGGGACTGATAAGGAGACCGGTGGTGGTGGCGGTGTCCGGTCGAGACGGGTTGTTGGCTCGTGCACCAAACGGAAGTCCCCATTATTGGTGATTCGTGAGTCCGCTGGGGGCACAGTAACGATCCTGGTGCTGAATGGTGCTGCTGACCCGGATGCTTCGGAACAACCGAACACAATTATTGAAATATGCCACAATTTGACGAGAGCAAACTTTGAGGCCACGTGGCGCTGCGAAAACCCACGACGACGACGACGACGACGACGACGACCTGGATCCTCTGGTTCCGGGAATCCTGGAACAATGGCCCACGGTGGAAAACGCTTCACAGCACACCTCGCGATCCTGTTACAACGCGCTCGTTAATGTCTGATGCTTCCCTCCTCCTCGGTCACGTGACCTATCTACGGTCGTCGTCGTCGTCGTCCTTTCCCCCTTTTCCTGGAAAAAGAGCGACAACAAATGAGCCATACCGAGGACCAAGACCAACTTTTCCGAAACCAATCAGTGACCTGATGGTACCGCTCGGTGGGGCAGTATCTTGGAACGGAACCGGGACGGCCATTGGCAGTGAGAAACAAACAGAAAGCAGAGCTAGCGAAACGAACTAGTGAAACCGGATCGACCGGGTGCCGCCCTCAAAGTGAAATATTGTTCTAAGCGAGAATTAATGCTCCCACGGGAGACTTTCCATCGCTAACACTGCAATAATGGTGTTAATTTTGATACTTTTATCGCCGGCCAGACGGACTCCCCCTCCCCGGGGTGGGTGGATGGTGGAGAGAAGGAAAAAAAAGCACCCGAGAACAACCTCAAACGCATAAATTTGTCGAGCGGACAGATAAACGCTTATTCCCCGTTGCCCCGAGGCCGGTACAGCTTCAGAGCAGGCTTGGCGTAAGGACGTTCTGTCGGCTTGAACACTCGCTCGGAGCCCATTCGTTGCTTATCGTCTGAGGAATCGACTTTCTACGAGTTTGACAGATAATTGATTTTGGATAAATAGAAAAACTTTGCAACTAGCCCGGTTCTGTTCGTGCCCGGTGCTCATTCCACGCGGAAATCATGTACACCGCGTAGGATTTACGCGGTTTCTGTGCCAAGAAAAGATAACAAACAAGTTTTGCATTTGTTTATTGTTATTGCAGTAACATTTAACAATGGAAGAAAACAATTGCGCTTTACAGGCAACGAACACAATCAGAGATAGGGATGGGAAAAGACAATATTTATGATTATACAGATAAGGTAATAGATGTATTGCAAGAGAGGGAAAATTGAACAAGGAATTGTTATACATTGGATTAAACTACAAATCGAATCCAATCGAATATTTCTGACATTTAACAACAATAAATGAGTAAAAGAAAAAGTATTTAGAGAAGAAGTGAAATAAGAAATGGTGATGCTGCACATAACTGGATCAAACACCTATACAAAACGGTGAACCATTAAAACCCTGCATAAAACACCAACACCATGCTGCTGTCTGTTCCCAAGATACAACTGTTATAAAAAAAAAGGTTGCTTGTTTCTGACATTTCGTCAATTTTGATCGTTTCAAAATGTGTCCTCCGCCGAGGGCCGCCGGTCGGGCAGGGGCACGGTAACGTGCGTCGCATGCTAATTAATAAATTAAATTTTAATTAAAAAAAAGGTACCGGAAAAGTTTTTCCCAAACATTAAATCACACCCTCCGCCGGCGGTTGAGTGTTTCACGTGACGAAGCGACCGGAACGAGGTCCGGTGGGGATCTCGGCGGCCTTGGGGAATGCCATAAAACCGCCGGTGCAAACGGGTGCAAGCAGAACACCACATACTTCGCATATTTGCACCGCGATCCTGTTGGTGGCGGAGCCCAGCTAGGCGTACTTTGCTGCTTGCATCGTGGCCACCAACCACCCAACAAAGCGAGGCATTCTTCAATCAGGTGGCATAAAGTATGCATTTGTTTATGCACTAGAGCCCACCTCCTGCGGAACAGCAACACGAGACCGAACCGGGTGGTGCACACCCACTTGTCGATCATGCATATTTATGAGCGAGTCCTTGCGAGTGCTGCGCTGCTGCCCCCTTCCCCATCGCGCACAGTTGAGTTGGGACTGCACTTTCTTTTCGTCTGCTAAAACTATTTTTTTCTTTTTAAAAGTGCATTTCATTTCAAAAACGTATTCAAACCTCATCGCAACCGCAACCGTTCGTCGACGTTGGTTCGGTTAGTCGCTCGCGGTTAGCATAGAATTGCACAAATCAAAATGTTGCACTTCTACTTCTCAGCAGAAGCTCGTATGGTGCGCCAGTACTCTGGTAACTAGGTGCTAACTATGCACATCGTTTACCATACAGAACAGTGCACATAACCACACCAGTTTGCAACGATGATGTATATGTAAAGCTCCCGACAACTAATAGTGAAGACGCGATGACGTTCGCTGTCCCTGATTCAGTGCGAAATGTCGCATTTTTTTTTTTTTTGTTATCTTCCCCATCGCGAGATCGTGTTTAAATGATCTTCTATCGATAATTTATCGCGCAAAAATCCAGCCAACCCAAGCGGAACGTTTTAATGAAACAATTCATTCACCCAACTGGAGCATTGCACTGTTCTCAATGGAAAATTAAATCTGTTATTTGACAGGACGTGCAGTGGCCGAACAGTACAGCAATGTGCAGTAGAGTGGTCAAGCCTTGGCGCCTTTTCTCTGCTACCTGACCTGACACTAAGCTCGCGTTGCACCCACCGGTCTGCCGGAACCACTTCCAATCATGCCTTTCCGAAGCGAAGCTTCACGCTTAATTACTAAGTGCTCTCGAACATCATAATTTCTAGCAGCAGCAACAGCAGCAGCAGCAAAACTGCTATTATCGATCCACGGACCACGGCTACGGCGACCCCCGTTGTTCCCGTGTGCTTGTCACCATCAATTACGCTCACTATGCGCGTCTTACCGTCCCCCCGTCGCCCTCTCTCGTTCCCCTGTGGAAACTTTTAACGACGTTCTTCACGGCGACGGCGCATGGAAACAAACGAAAAGAAACTGAATAAAGAATGCTCGGTTAGCGAATGCCTTTCTTGCGCAATTTGCCACGCGTTTGAAGTTCTAAACGCCGAGGCGCTCTGTACGCGGAAAGTTGTTAAGCGAAACAGGATCGCCTGGCCACGAGCATCGCAAGCGCAACTCGCGAGCGCTGCTATAGAGCTATGGCCGTTCGAGACGACAGAAAGCGATCCGATTACTGTTTCAAGATGTGTTACGTTGAAGCTTTTCCCTTTGTGCAAATGGATCCATGGCTTTGAACGGCTGTTTTGGGAAAGGACAAGAACATTCTAGGAAGATGACAAGGACCGCTGCGCACTGTCCTGTTTTGGTTTGGTGCGAAGAGGCGATCTTTCGTACGAAATACTTTAAGTGTTTTGTAGTATAAGGTTAAGATTTTCCTCGAATATTCACCACGAAGCGTGCATTCCTTTCCCACATTTTTCGT
>NC_064877.1:67838146-67848146 GCF_943734665.1 Anopheles aquasalis | reverse complement strand
TTTCGGTTTCATTCTCATTTTTTTTTTATTCTATTTTACTATACACACGCGCTCACAATCGTGGCCATACATTTTCCGCTGCAAGGCTGGTTTGTGACGCCAGGGAACGCGAAGTGATACACGGAACACGTCTTCGTACCGCGGTCCAGTTCTAGGGTCTGGGTATCAACTACAACGGAAAGCACGACGGTGTGAGAAGCTAAAAAGAGAAAAAGAAGAACAGGGTTGAATGAATGAAACATTTACATTTACACAGCATAAGAAAACAAAGCGCCAGCGGACGGACGGTTTGAATGGAACCATTTAGCGAGATGAACCAATAAAGCGTAAACAACATCCCTCAACGATGTGCCGCATCAGCTGACGGTCGAGATTCGGTCGATTGCTTACTCTAACGACTCATCCGGACCCTCAACAGCGACACCATAAGTACCGGGATTCTTTCGAATCTAACCCCAAAAAATGAACTCAAATTAATGTATTGTACACACAGAGAGCGATAACGCTGATGATGTTCTTGGCTTGAGAACGATCCGATGTCTGCATTCGAAGGGTTCGGGCTTAACAATGTGATCCGTTGCGGTCAAGACACTCACATTTCATAGCCGGTTAAACATAGAACGAACTAGCCTGGCCCACAGAGGCCCTCACCTTGTCTTGTTGACGCGTTCAAGCGACATTAGGGAATGGGACCCGAAAGAAAACCGCACCAGACGACCGTAAGCGACCCCGCAAGTGACACGAAGCAGAAGATATCTTTAACAAGAAACACTCACCAACTCCCCCGGTGCCCGGTGCCCCGAGCCCACTGGTGGAGGATGAGAAATGTGTTTATGTTATCCGTGTGTACCGTTGGTAAACCTTGATTTACGATCGACATATTTGGAAGACATTTCGAGTAATAAATTCATACCCACCGGCACCGGCCGCAGCACCGCTCCCACGCGGGCGTATCGTGCCGCCTCTGTCCAAACTAGTCTCAAGCTCACGAACACGAACACGCTCTAGGAATGCCCCATTTCTAGTGCCCAGTGACCGTCACGGTAAGGAAAGGAAGCCACAACATCCGCTCAACCAAGCAAGAGCAGTCCACACAAGCTGTGAGCCCTTGTGAAGACGTTAGGAAGTTCGTTCAACAAGGATTGCGGTTCCGGAGAGGAACTGGGAAGCCGGGACACTTTTCCCACATTTCTTGTGGTGCCAAGCGGGCAAGCAAGAAGCAAAGTGGTCAATCCTGCCCCATCTCGCGGGGTCACGCAACTGAATTGGCTCAACGAAGAGAAATATGATGGCAACGGAAAGGACAACCTCGGTTACCTCGTAGGAAACCGGTGGGTTGTGAATTGAAATATTGCCAAAAAAAAGGAAAAAGCGCCTACAAACGGGCACGGACACGGGCACGGCCTCGGGATTAATATTTCACTTCGGTATTAAGGGACGGCGGAAAAGCCGGCTCAGTTTGTGTTTCACCTTTTCGCAGGTGAAAAGCCGAAGGCACCTTCGACCGTATTTGCTAACGCTTTTCGCCATCATTATCTGCGGATTACCATAAACACTCCATTGACATGAAACAATCGATATGGTCCCCTAGCTGGCGGATTTGTTTACGATGGCCAAGTGGGTCGGTGTGTCGGTTCTGTTAACATTGAACAGAACAAACATCACCATCAAAAGGAGCAACTTGAGGAGAGGTACTTCAGATGTGCTGGCTGCTGGTCATCACCATTCGGCGATGACAGTTTGTGCCACACTTCGTTGAGGGCTCTTCTTTCATATGATCTGGAGTATCTGACATCTGACTCCGAGGACCAACCGTTTCTAGCCGGACATGGATTCAAAAATAGCAATTTCCCTGCTTGAAGTGCACCAGTGTCTCATCGCTCGGGTATGTCGCCATCATCATCATGCCGGGAATTAGCAAATTGGCTCTTTGATGCTTGAAGTGTCCTCCTGATGAGCGCCTCACCAGACACACAGTCGGTGCACCGGTCCTGAGGAGCGCATAAGTGGCCGCACGTTACGTAACCTGGAATGTCCGGTTACGATCCGCAATTCGAGAAATGAAGCTACTTCTGTCCTGTACTCCGCAAACTCCGTTTGTTGGTTCCACGTTTATCCGTCCGATCAATACTCGAATACGCAGAATGCCAGGCTCATCACGGTGGGGGTTCACCTCTACCTGCAACGGGGTATATACGCAGATTATGTTTCAAATCTCTCGAGCATTTCAATGCCCATCATCCCCCCGGTCCCAGATCGTTACCGCTTACCGCTCCATTGCTCCATTTGTATCCGCGCTGTCCCGTTCCTTTTCCGTCTCTCTCTCTTGCTCGGCGTGTTGAATCCTTGTGACGTAACCACAAATCGAGTGTACCAGCCGCTATCTCTGATCCAACGTCGTACCCCGAACGTTCCCTTCCTGATAGCTTTCTCTCTCTCACTCTCCAACTCGTGAGGCTCATGTTCTGGCTTTGTTTTACATATTTATGAAAGACAGCCTTTGCTGCCGAATAGCAACCATCTCGGCGGCAAGACCTCTGATTTGATATCCTCGCGTTTACGCACTCACGCTCGGTCGGATGACAATCAACTGGCGAACGAGCGTTCACCTGAACACAGGACCGCGAATAGCTGATGTTTCTGTTGTTTCGCATTCAGCTCCACAACGACCGAGTCCTCAACGCACCGAGAGACATTCGCAACATTCAAAAGCCCATTGCCATTGCTGCTTCGAATCACCACGACGGTCACCGCTGTCATTGTCTATGTCGAATGCAAAAGCCCCCCAATATCTCGTCGCTTTTGCTGGCTATGGACCTGGACGGTCCAGTCAAACTTCCCTCTCCAGCACGAGGACCCACGAGGAGGGCTTGTGCATCATGAGTGGAGTGCGCGCGTGCGCCCGCACACTGCGCATCCCTTCTCTTCACTTCCGGCACTGTTCTGTCTCATTGCTGAGCTGTGCAAATGCCGCTACTGTTGTTACGGTGCCAACGAAGGACGAAGACCAACAGGATATACAGAAGCGACACCGCACAGTCGACGTTGTCGACGTCGACGGTTCGGAGAGTTTTCCGAATGGAAAATGGTTTCTCTCTTCTACCATCCTGCCGCACGCCCCATCATCTCCCGTTTATGGTCGGTTAAAGGTTTGTCGAAATTCGAATTTCATTTTCTCTCCCTCTCGCACACACAGGCATACAGTTCGGGAGGTATGAGGGGGAGGGGGGAGGCACACAAGCCCACAAGCTCCACAACACAATGGTGGTACGATGCCGATTCGGCACATTTATTTCCACACCCTCCCCCCTGGAGGGGCCTTCCTTTTTCGCCTTTTCCTCCCGCTGGTGTCCCTCCGACCTGTATTGGTTCTTTATTTGATTTCTTCTTCTCGCTACTGCGCACTTCCTTTCACTCGAATGTCCTTCGCTCTCTCTCTCTCTCTCTTTCTCTGTCGCTCTCGGGTTCGCTCGGATCCTGCACGCCATCATGGCTCCGCTGCCTTTAAACCACAGCAGCGTAGAGCGTTTAAGATCCCCCCTCATTCGGTTGGGAAGCTCTCCGGGAGGCCGTAAAACAAAAAGCCAAAAAATGCCTTCATACAAGTACGCTGCCAGCCAGCCAGCCAACCACCCAGTCTGCTACCAGCTCGTCGCAGTTTCCGTCAATCATTTTGTGTTGCTGCTGCTGGGGGAGCGGTGGATAAAGTCGGTCTCCCGTTTCTCGGTTCCCGACAAACCGAACAGGCACGAAACTGGTCGGTTGAACTGGCTTCTTGTTCCAACTTGCACATTTTTCTTTTTCTTTTTGCATATTGTGGCAAAGGACCACAATGGTACAGCAGGAGTGGCAAAAGTGGTCAAAAGTTTTGTGAGGATATGTTAGGCTACTTTGATAGCCAGCGGTGGGATGATGGATAAATGGGTTCTGTGTTGTGAGCAATAACAGGGATCACTTTCTTAATTAACTTGCATGATTCAATTGGTATTACCAAGATTTTTAACATTCTAGACGATGTTTCTAAGCTTCTTTTCGTAGGTAATTTAGACCTTTTAATAGTTGACTCTCACATATCAAAGACATAAAGCAGATCATTAGGTATACTGAAAATATAAGTAAAAAGATACATTATGAAAAATATTAAACATTTTTAAATAACATGCTGACATCTCTAGAATAATTGTTGAATTTTTAAAAATGGTTCATCAAAGTCGACTAGGAAAGTGATAACTTTTGTCCATCCTTCCTTCATAGCAACATCCCAGTATGCAATCGACACGAGATTGTGGTTCTCTCGTTCAGCAGAGTTCGGTTTTATATTCTTGGGAAAAAGTGGCAAGAAAATGCGTACGAGTGCGTACTTCTGTGTATGCCGGTGTGCTCGAGTGCAATCGAGGGATTCACAATTGTGCCACCCGGCTCCCGGCTCTCGGCTTTTCCGAAAAAGCCACATCGACGAGTTCCCTCCTGTGGCATGCATGTGTGCTGTATGTGTACCGCCTAGTGGCTTCCAGCATTTCTTTCAGTTCGCACAAGATCCCTCCAACGAAATCCAGCATCTTTGCCTCATACACCGACATTCCGACGAGCACGATACACTTTTCCACTTTTCCCAACGAGAGAGACAGAGAGAGAGAGACTGAAGTCCTTCGAAGAGTCTTCCACTTGGCCCACCCTTCTCACCACCACCACCATTCGTGCTCTAGAGTGAAGAGACTCTTTTGTTTCTTCGCCTTCGCTTCCTTTGCGGTGCGATGCCGATGTTATTGCCAAAATTATGTTTACCACTGGCGCACGGCCCAGGAGGGGGGCACAGGGGCGCGACTCCATTGAGATTCAGAGCAAATTGCAAATGCGCACGGTTCTTCTTCTTCTTCTTTTTCTGCCCGATAAGCTAACAACCCTCTCTGGCGCGGGCTCGCGGTTCGCTATCGAGGCGCAAATCCTTATTCCCTCGCGCCAATATGAGATGAGATGCGGCTTCATGGCGTTCTTCGCGGCGGATCCGCTTGGAAAAGACTGCCAACAAACTGGAAACGACTGGCGAGCTGCTAATACAGAAAGGATGAAACACAATTTCTATGCTAACGCGATCGCCCTATACATAACGAGTCGACTCGGCGCGGGCAGGTAGCATTATGTTATTTTAGAATTTAAATAAAAACTCATGCCTAGCAGCAGCCCCTTTTCCACACAAATGGGTTCACCTGGCAAGCATTTCAATTTCTTTAAGATAGCAACAGAACGGTACAAGAACGACTGGAAATGGATTGCAGAGCGCCGCAGAGAGCCAACCGGCTTATGGTTGTCAGTGTGATAAAGGTCATCCGTGTCGTAGTAGACCTCGAACGACGTAGTAGACGGTGAACGCGAAAACTCAGAATTAAACCACATGATGTGTGCGGTGACGCCTGCCACTGGGAGATGATGGCTCCAGTATCGAGCTCAATTTGGATTGGGAGGCTTATAATTTGGATCGTCACCCAATGCTTCACCACCACCGAAGGCGTGACAAACATTCGTCTAAAACAAAAGGATGGCGCCACACGGATGACGCCGACGTCGACCGTATATTACGAGGTGTGCCTCACTTCCGGTGTACAAGCACTAAACTGCGGAATTGCTCGATCCCTTCCAGCCAGTCGGTGGGCCACACGTTGCCTCATAAACGTCGCTGCTCGAAAATTAATAAATGCGCACACACCAGGCACAGCGGTCGATGCGGCAGCATTGGGGACCCTTCAATCAACGGCCAGGAACCGCTAGTGCTGCTCGAGGAAGAGCGATAGCGACGGCCACCATTATAACAACCTTGCATGTTTCACCCAAATTAACCCAATTAAAACCCGACCACCGGTGGCCCGCTTTTCCTTTCGCCATCACCGGGTGCACCTGGCTAGAATTCGGTTGAGATTCCGGGGGTTTTGGTTCGGACCAGCGTCGTTTGCTGCTGCTAGAGCATTTATCAAGTTCACTTCCTTATTCATTTTATCCGATCATACAATTCCTCTTCTCTCGCTCGCTCTTCCTTTCACAGAATGAGGTGCACGCGAGGAGTTTTCCACGGTTTTCCCCCCGGTGGCGATACCAAAAACGATACAACACCGTCGTACCAGGCAGGGGAGGAAAAACGGGGCCACGAACGATTGCGACTATCGCGACCATCGCAGTGCACAAACATGCCATTAAAAATCCACCATTAATCTCGCCGTAAAACAGTCCAACATCATTTCCCTTCCCCATCCACGCACCCTCCCAACATACAAGGCCACAAAACCGAATTCGAGACCGAATCGCATAAGCGGTGGAAAATTGGTGGCGGAGGCCGGTGGGTCGATGGGTAAACAGAAAATAAATATTGTAAAAAAAAAGAGGAAGCAAGCGCGCGCAACATTTGGAGCATAAGAACGGCGAGTTCGGTTTCCGGAAGCAACAGCATATTAATCACAAGCGGCAACCATACAGGTGGACGAAAGTTTCAGTCCAGAAATGGTCTCGCGAGGCATGATTCCGTTGGAGTTTAGTATCTCAACAACGTAAACGATTGACTGCAATCTAGTGAGCCTGGGACTGGACAGGATCCTTGTGCAATTATATGAATTAGTAGCAGAAATATAGTTTACATCACGAATCGTAGTAATCATCGGCCAGGGGAAACGGTGACATTAATTCCATTAATTCAACCAAAAGTAGTCAATACTTGAATCAAGGTTTTAAAAACTAAACATATATTTTATTTAAAGAAACCAGTTTATCCACAATAATAATAACATGTGTCACATAGAATAACATGTTTCATAATTTAACACAAAAAAATATAATCGTTAGAACAGTTAATGAAATACAAAAAGAATTGTATTATGCTCTGGTGTAGCTGGTATCTGTTTTAAGAAGAATGTATAAATGAATATACTGTAATCATTCTTCAGCAATCGTTATTAATGATCAATAATATATTTCATTAATCAATAATTCTCACAAATTTGAACTCATATATTTGTTCTATCTTTAAATTACAGGAGAATCAAATTGAAATAACATGAAATTAAGCCCAAAATATGTACTCCACAAATACTCAAACAAAAAGAATTTATATTTCTGATGCAACACCACATCTGCTGTACTAACATTTTCGTTCCTAGGTGTAGCAACATTCCGTGGAGGACACACCACATCCGATTGCACCGAGCGCCGTACCACGGCCGAAGCTGTCGTTGCAGCGAAAGTGCAAACAAACGCCCTAACGAGCATTGCAGCGCCATCCGAAGCAATAGTGCGGGGAGGTTTATTTGCTTACGAAGATCGATCGATGGTACGGTCGACCGCAAACTTGAAGAGGTTGGCGGAATGTGGAACACAATCAGCCACCGATCCAGGGACACTGCGCATAGGATAAAGTGATTTGACCCTCGTTGCTCGCGAAGAATCGAACCCCTGCTACTAGGCTACTGACCACCAAAGCCGCCTTTACCTTCAATTGATTTCGGGACTTTGGTCGCCGGGTTTTGTTTTTTTTCCCAATCGCACCACAAAAGACACACGGACCAATTACGGTTAAACGAGAAGGAAAGTGTCACCACGAGATGGAAGGAACGGCAGGGGAACCAACAAACTGTAACACGAATTCGTTGCCACATACCCCGGAACCGAACAAGCAACGAGCAAGTACGACCATAATTGCGGGCAAAAAAAGGTGGCAAAAAACGGAAACTCGCGGAACATTCTCCCCCACAACCATGGTCCGCGGTGGTCGTCCGGTGGTTTGGAATTCGGAACCGAAACGCGGGATGCAATGGCTCGGACTCTAACAGGACGGACCCGGACTCGGAAGCCGTCCCCCCGAATGACGATGATGATGATGATGACGAAGACGGAGAAGGTGTGGCTGAAATCCAATTAAAATTAAACAACCAGAACACGAAACTATGGCCATAAATAAGTTCGCTAAATGAACGCGCGGCTGCATGCGTTCTCACGCGAAGACAGAGAGAGAGAGAGTGGTCGCCAGTGGCGCGAGGAAGGCACTAGGGCCAACAGCAGCACTGGCAGTATGTGCAGCACTTCATTTTCTCTATACTGCCGCAGGACTTGTACATCGCGAGCTGGAATGCTGGCTAGCAGCAGTCCGGAGTGACCGGAAGATAGTCCAAAGGGGACGGGACACGCCATTCGAATACCATTCGCGGTGTGGCGCGGTATGGTGGGTTCGCTCGAGATTCTCTATCCAATTCCGCGTCTGCAGAGAGTCTGCGACTGCGACGACTGTCTGTGCCACGCTAGCCAACGCTAGTTCGCTATGTTTTCGGTTGAAACATTGTAAATTTCTCGAGGGAATTATACATACAGTGGCATGTTGTGTCGACGGTAGCGCTCAACGCAGCTGCAAGCAATCGTCCTCGTCCCAGCAGCAGCACTAGAAGTGGTAGCAACGAAGAACGCCATTTGGTGTGTCTTCAGCTCCTACGATGACTGGGACACCACCATTCGCATCATTTCTAGGATTCACCAAATGTTTGTCCAAAATTCGCTTGGCCACAAAATGATAAACTTGGCCGCGATGGTTCTTCATCGTCTACCAGGGCCGGTACGTCGTTAGCAACAATTGAATTCCAGCACAGAACTTCAAAATGGCAACGCAATCAAAGGCTGGTTCTCTCTGATTTCTTAATGTGCTTCCACACAAAACTACTTCCATAAAAACATGTTTTCCATTTCATATTTTGTAGCAACATTTGCGAGGGAAATACATCAAATGCAGCATCTCGCACGCGTTTCATCAGGTGGACACCCGGATGTATAGCCGCTTCCAGCGAAGCACTTGGAAACTTGAGTTCCAATTCACGTCGTTGCCATTTTCCACCATTCTTGTTGCACGCAAAAAAAAAACCCGGGAAATTCCTGGCAGCACAGCCAAGTAACATAAATGAAACCGCGTAGACCGCGCACCAAAGAGTAGTGCGAGTGGAGTTCCCGTACTTCCGCACACAAACAAATGCCTTCCCTCGAGGACTCTGGTCTGGTTTTTACAGGTTCCATATGTTCCCGCAGTAGTGTTGTAAGCGCGCAATCGTAAATGAATTCTGCTTCGGTGGGGTTCCTGATTTCTGTGTTTCTGTTTGGTGGCCGTTACTGGCAACAATCTTTTTTTTTATGGCGGCCATTTTGCCCTTTTTATTGCCCTTTGCGACGTACCAATTCCGTTGGAAGCCATGTAGTTTAAATCGTTTAGCATATTTATTGTCGTTTGAAAGCCAACGTAGTACAACGCCAAGTTGCCTTAGCTTCATTGAAAAAGCCTGCTGAGTCAACACGATCTTCGGTCCAATGACAGCTTTAGTTTGACATTGGCAGAAATATCAAGTGTTTATCAGTGTCAGGATCAGGAATAAATACGTCCTTATCAAGATGGAATAAACTTACTGTAGATACTGTCTTCAAACGAAAAGCAATGAACTACACTTTTCAAATTATTATTTACATAATAAAGTTACTATTCTTCACAAATCTTCATCATTCAGCAATCCGGCCATCATCAGAACCGAAAAAAAATGTTCTACCAAATGTTTAAAATACATCCACAGACGCTCCCCGCATCACTCCGCCACTACTTCTTCAGCGCAACCATGTTTCTATTGTTATTTATAGTGCAGCACAGCTGCTAGCCGTGGTGCTGGCTACTCGCCAGCAAGATCCGAGTTTCGTTTCCCTTCATCCTGCCATGTCCACCATACGCTAAATCTCTCAGCCGTAGCCATTTTCACAGTTCCATTTCTTTTCGAAATGGATATCATATTTCAAGACTAGCACGCGTGTAGGTCAGTGTGTTGGCTCTTGCCCAACTTGCCACCTCCACTCCCACCCTCCATCGAGGGAAGGAAAATTGGTAAAACAAAACATTTCGTCGCTGGCCCTTCGGAGTGTTTGCATGTGGCATCGGTCGTCGGTTTCGCATTCCTGCCGTCCCGGTCCAACTGGAACAACTTCCTTCGCTAACATTGTT
>NC_064877.1:67788146-67833146 GCF_943734665.1 Anopheles aquasalis | reverse complement strand
TTCCATTTCACCCATCGATATTAATACTGAGTTATGCTGATCCCCACCACCACACCCGTACGGCACCCCTTCGCCAAGGGCTTAGCGTCCGGAGACCACCAGCCCCTAATAGATGAACTCGAGGTCCGACCCCCCCGGGGGCCGGGGGACAAAGTCACAAGGGCGAAAACCACATTCATATTTACTTAAGGCAAGCCACACTCTGCCGCCGGAAGCCACCTCGCCAAACGCGCGCTAATGACAAGGTAGCGCGCCCGGCCTCTTTCCCCTGGAGATGGGCAGGCAGATGGTAATGAAAATTTAATCACATCCAGTAGCGCACGTGGTAGCGTGGCCACCGACTGTAAGTATTAACCACTCACGTGTATCACGCTAGAGCGGACAAAGCAACCAACATGTATGGGGGGCAAGCTTCGTCGGGGCAATGGCGGAACAAAGTCAAACCAACAGTCCCGCCACAGCTGACATTGATGAAATCCGCCATCCACGGATCGGAGTCCTGGGGGTAGGTGGCGGGCGTTTGCATACCCGCATTAGTGGTGCTAGGTGGAATCCATTAAGGAAATTAACCAGAAGTAAAACCATCGTGCCCCCCGTGTGACCCGCCATTAATTCAACTTTAAATTTAGTTCAACACATTACCTTCTCATCCGACATCAAATCTTCTAGTGAGTCTGCAATAGAACCTTCTCGGAAGGTGGGGGCCGATGTAACTAATGCACTAGAGCGCGATCGAAGGTTCTGGCCACGGATTTGAAAGGAACCCTGTGTACTCAAAGTAGATTTTGCGACGAAGATCCGTTGCTGGAGGAACGCTTTTGACCAAGCAATTGACAACTCGGGAAGTGCAACTATTAGTGGTCGCTTGCTTAGAACTATTCAAACTAAGAGATTTGAGAGTTTGCCGTCGAAGCTGACATGTTTTATCTAGACGGCGTGGGAAATTTAGTGCTACGTCACTTTCTACCCTCTTGCTTGGATCCAAAACCATAAATCTAGGATCCTGTATTTCAATTAATCAGGAGTTTTCTGCAAAAACACAACAATAAATTATTGAGCAAGGCTGAAGAATTTTCAATTCAATTCTTAAAGCTATTTAAAGACGTTTATTGCAACTCCTCCCATGACACACTAATCCACAGTAGGGAATGACCACGAAAAGGGCACTTTTATACAGTAAAACACGTGCTAATCGTAATCGAAACTCAACAATAGAAATTGTGTTTAAACGCAAAAAAGCAATTAAATGAACGCTACGCTTCTAGTTTGCGAACAATTCGTGAAAAGGCTATATTATTTGAGACACGTGTCTATTGTATCTCACCACCCTCTTTTCGTGCAAATCCACCCCCCAGCATGCAGTAGGCACCCTCCCTTTCTTATGCTTCGCATTTCATGGCCCAATTGTAACCGCATTCTTTCGGCTCCCCCCAAAAGCCACAATGGCGCCGGAATCCGTCACCGAGCAGATACCGAAAAGTAAAGCAATCGGTCGTGCATCTATAGGATATAGAAGGGGGTGGGTCGGTCTGTAAAAGATATGGCCACAGAAAGCCGGAATGCCGGTAGGATTCCCATCTTCCATTGGGCTTCTCATTCACCGGTTCACGATCGATGATTTTCAAGATCCGAGCAGACAGCAGGATGTTGATTCAGCAAATGTGGAGGGCGGTGCGGTTACGCTGGTTCCGAAAAGGCATCTCCAGCGTGTCACTCTCGTCAAAGGGGATTCGATCCGGTTCGATTCATTCGTTCAAGCTCGTTAAACACTTCTCGTCTTGCACCGTGCTCAAATCAACACCCCCGGCCACGGAGGGCAAACTCCCGGGATGAATCCTGTCAGCCACGAGTGGCCTCAACCACTCTTGAGACGGACGGCCTTCCCTCTCCCTTGTGAAAGTGTGAAATTTTGCACAAATATGTTTTCGTTCCGATGCCGACTGGTTCCGGGGGGTCCGGTTCGTACAACGCATTGCTCCCAATCCTCTCTTCGTCTGCCAATGTTTGCTGCGGCCGATCGAGTGCGGGAATTCAACGAGCGGAAATTCAAACCCAGTTCAGTGCCACTTGGCGTTCGATTCGGGGATGCGCGCAAGATATGCTCTTGATTTTCACAATCTCCCTTTTCGACAGCGTGCCCGGTAGTTGGTGGTGGATTGGAAAACATGTTTACGAAAAGTACTTTCCTGCTTTCGGCCCGGGTTGGTCATTGACACACCTCCAGAAACGGGGCGATGGCTTTGTCGGTGTATCCGTTACCGATTCCGTTTCGCTGCAAGAATGGAAAACAGTTTTCTACTGTCACGGGTCGACAGGGCAGCATGACGATTGACTGTTATGTTGCAGGCTACGGTGCAGCATAACTTTTTCCATTTCACGATTTTCCTCTACTTGTTTTATTGTTTGAGTTCTGTTCCCTCATTCCGAATCATTTATTTCATTTGCGTTCAACGAGGAACTTTTGCAGGAACTTCAAGGATTCTTTTTCATCTGGAAATGCAATGCTAACTACAGATAAATACAGCATTAATTATGTCAATACTTGATAGTGATATTTCTCACAAACATTCTCGATGATTAATGAACACAGGTTGCACCAAAACATGCAAAAAGTATGCTAAGAAGTAATTTACCAAACAGAAACCACAATATACCAGCAGCAATCTAGCTTGGCATTGATTTGCTTCTTCTTGGGAGTTGCTTTTCTGTTGATTCACAAAAAAACCCCTCTCGAACCTCAGCTAGCCTTGGCCTCCGATGGTTTCTTAGATTGAAGGGAAGCAAGGAAAGCAAAACTCATCTTATCGCACCACCCTGCCTGGAAACCGGGAACGGTTGCTCCGTTCAGCTTCATTGACCTAGAACCGAACGTTTCCTGGCAGTGCTGATGATGATGACCAGCCGCGGAACGATCGGGTCAGGCGGCGTCCTGCCGCCAGTCATCATCCTCTGAGACACTGGGGATGGCACGGAAGGAAAACTTTCTTATCGCATGCAAATAACGTCTGGATGGCGTTTACTGGCAACCAAAACCCACGGTTGTGCGCCACGGCTTCGGTTCGGAAGGACATTGAGGGGGAAGTGGAATCAACCGGAGAACGTCTGCCCGATTATTCTGCTTCCTGTTTTGCTGTGCTCCAAATGAAACCCACACGTACATACACACATACACACGCATGAATGAGTCATACACATTCATGTTGGAAGACAAGACGACCCGAGATGTACGCTTCAGCAGTTGCTGCACTTGGCATTCATGTTTCGATCGATCATGGAATTACCATTTTCTTACGTTTCCGCTTTGCACTACACCACCAGCACACGTACACTGAGGCACACACGGAGTCGCACCCCCGCACATCTCATCCGATGGACGATAAAGAAGAAGAAGAAGAAGGGCGCATCTTCTCATCTGGAGGAACGATTTCGTTTCAACAGTAGGCTTCGACGGCCGAAGAGAGAGAGCAAGAGAGAACGCGAGGGAGATTTCGATCTTAATCTTTGGGACAAGGGGCCCACACACTGCTACTGCTGCTGCTGCTGCTGCAACCCGCGCTGGCCGCAGACCGTATGGCTTTATTTACATCTTCTAATCACCCCATTTTCATCTCGGTTTGCTTTGGTGCACTGCGTTTGGTGAATGGTGGTGGCCATCCAGCCCCTAGCCACACAGCAGGCGTATTATTTAACAACGGAGCACCACGACACATGCGTCGTGTGATGCGGGTACGGAAGGAGCAGAAACGGGAACGATAAGCACGGGTCGCAGAGCATATTGATGTTGATGTTCTCTACGCACCCTCGCACCACATCACGACGTCGGACGAAAAATACACACAAAGAAACGCGGAGCCGGTTTTCTCGGTGGCAGCGGCTTACTCTGTTTCAAAAACACACTTCCAAGATGCGGTCACGTCGGCGGTGCAATTCCTGCACCAAGCGCCCCCCCCCTTTCATCTCGTTCTAGGAGACTCGTCCAGGGGGGAGAGAGACCAGGCGGCTGATGGGGACACGGGAGCGAAAACACGAGCCACTCGGTGTCACATAGGACAGGATTGCGGCCGGAAAATGCGCTTGCGGTTTTCCATTTTCCAACATACACGAACACACACGCGCACACGAACACGCTGGCGCACGCACACCAGCTCACTTGTCTGCGAAAAAGGATTCGTTTTGACGTTTGTGCTCGCGCGTGTTGTGCAATATATTTGATGATGGCCGAAGAGGGATATCAACCGAAAGGAGGCCCGCATCGATCGATCGATCCGGTTCGGTACGGTACGGTGGTGGCAACGACACGGCGCGACACACGACAGTTGTGTTTTGGATCGCAGGAATGGAGGAGAAACACCGCGCTACCGATCAATAGAGCCCAATTGGCTCCGCAAGGATACACTTTTAATCCGAAAATCGACGACAACATCGCTCTCTCTCTCTCACGCATATATCTTTCTAGCCCTCTTTCACTGCTGCTAACGATGCGTGGAATTTCGGATCGGTTTCACTGCTGCACGTACACACGTTGTGGTATTGACGGCTTTTCATCTGAGTATTATGTGAATGGAAATGGGGAAAATTCTCCCTCTAATCAGGCCCAGCCATCACCATTATGCAGGGGACGAGCATGCACAGCACCACACACTCACTCACACACTCACACGCTACACGCAAAACGAAAGGATATGCCCGAAAGGACGCAAAAAGGACTCGCGCTCCGGGTGTATGTGTGTCGACATTGGTGGCACACAAACACATCCAAGCACACGAAAGCAATAGGCACACGAGCGCCACTACGATTGCTGCTCATTGAAGCGGACAACCCTCGCCCATTATTGGAATGGAATTTTAATCACGATGGCGAGCAAACACACAGGGCTCGATTCACGGCACCAAAGCACACACAATCTAATCTCACTTGTTATCACGCGTTCCCCAAAATCCTGGCACATCCGCGGATCGATTGGAATGCGTTGTTGATGCGAGAAGATTATCCGTCGTCGCAGCAGCCGCAACCGTGCTGTGTGTTTCGACGAGCCTGCCTACGTGTGTGCGTTAGCCCACCAGAAAGCAGGAGTGGTAGTGATGGTGATCCGAAGATGCAATTAGAACCACCAAGCTGCTGCTGCTGCAGTACGTTGTTATTATGCGGATATTATTCTTTCCAGTTCAGTGAACGGGGCACGGGGCGAGGAAGCAACCACCGCCAGGGGGTACACACCTTGTGGGAGAAGCCTTTGGTGACCGAATTTCGACTTCACCGCACTTTGGAAAGGGGCAATTTGGAGGAACACACTCTCAACGACTTCACACACCGCGGTCGATGCGTGCGTCCCGAACTTCGAACTTCGAAAAACTGAGAGAGTGGACTTCACGCACTCCGGCGTTCACGAGCAGCACACCACGCATGCGTGTTATTTTATGCTACTTTATGCTCCTCCACACCGTAGTGCGCCATAAAGGAGAGACGGAATGATTGGCCGCCAGCGCGAGGAAAAGAGACACCAACAGCGATCCATGTGTTTGTGCAACGCGGTGGAATCGTGCGTGCACCGAACCGATGAATGAATTCCCATCCGAACGGAACACGAGTTCATTTCAAAACGGGTTTGCGGAACTATACCGAGCAGATTTGTTATGAACCGCATATAGGGAGTAATTGTAACGAGATGTTAATTGATTATGTTTTCATAAACATATTATTTTATTGCTTTTTGCTCTCTTTATCAATGATTGCCATTCGCTCTCTGGCTATCTCACTCGCTCGGTTTTCTCTCTCATTCACTCAATGTTTACAACCGATTGACCGTTCAGATGACAGCTGCACGATAAGTTACGGCTGGAAACGATAAACGATCTTTTTAAAAAATATTTTTTCATGGGTTCGAAGCACTTTAAAAATGTATTTATTGAACTATATCTTACAACGCTGGAAATGTAACGTACATTACGGAATCGATCGCTCCTCTTCTTCTAAAATATCTATTTTAAAACAATATAGCGACAGCCACTGCTCTGCTGTGCGCTACGTTCCCCCTGATCTCCGATGTGGAGATCCGCATCTTTTAAAAAAACAGAACGAACAACAATCTTAACGAAATGGACAGAAATTAGATCGTTCCCGTATACTGTAGATATTGGCACTGATTACTTTAAGTACACTGGACACGGCTCGGTCGATCGGTCGGTCGGTCGTCACACACGCAGACTATCCTTGGACTTGGAGCTCCTATCACGTTCCTTTGAATCACGATCCCGCTCGCGCAGATTGGCCGACGAATTGCCCCGTATCAGGCCCAGATTCAGCGGCGGCAACGCGGTCCGAATGTTCATCAACCGCTTGCTCTTCTCCACATTGCGGCTACGATTTTTCCCCAACGGGTCGCTGCTCATCGAAAGCGAACCACTGCCGCCATCGTCCGATCGGTTCAACTCGACCGCATCCGCACTACGGCTGTTGGCACGATCGATGCCGGCAACGAACAGCTCCGATTTGCCGTAGTACCGTGGCATCGACAGATCATCCGTTTGCGATTGCCGGTTGATGCCGGCCGTCTGGATCGAGTACAGGCTGACCGATTCCCGGTACTTCTCGATCACCGGCGTCTCGAGGTAGTTCTTCGGCAGGTTCGAGTACGAAATGGCCGGCACCTCCGGGGTCATGCTGATGGCGTTATACGTGCCCGGTCCACCGCTGCCACCGCCGGCCGTCGATGAAATCGTAAATATATCGTTCTCACTGGCGGGACGGATCGCAAAGTATGGCACCTCGGCCTGCAGATGGCTGGTGAGCTGCTGCTTGCCGACCACGCTGGTACCGACATCACGTGGGATCGATTTGGAAAGCATTAAGTTGACGTCGGAAAAGTTGCGCGGTGGCCGCAACACCACCTCATCGTCCCGCTCCTGCTGCTCATCCGAGTCTTCCTCCTCGACGATGGCCGGAATGATGGTGGTCCGGTGATCCCGCTCATCCAACGGTGGTCCTACAAAACGGAGAGAGCCCATATGATGCATTATTCAGTCGGATAATGAAACGCGCTGGCGGCACAAGTCGCGCTGTGAACTACGAGTGCGAGCGAGCGACCTACGCGGGTGCGTTTTTTGGGTGTTGTGTGTTTGTATCTAATGTAAGTGTGAGGCTAACAGCAGACCTTATCCAACACCCGCACCAGCGCCCATAACACTATACAGGAGCACATTAATAATCTACGTTAGAACAGTGACTCAGCTGGCTAGCCGTGCGATTAGAACCCAAAAGTAATGACCAGCGCCAACGGTTAACGCCTACAATCCGTTACGAAGCACATTAAAGAAGTCATCTATCGCAGCCTCACCAGCACACGCTGGTTGTTAGTGAACGATTCTTGAGGGAAAAAAGCCCATCGGACAGCGACAACAAGGCACTAGTAAGAAAGAATCACATATTCCAAAACGGTACGTAAACCAGCGAAGCCGAAAATTGAACGGAAAACAACGTTAACGGGGCCCAACACGTGCTCCAATGTCACGGTTTGGTGGCGAATCTCATCGCATCGCGGGTTTCGTTCGAGGCACGGTCATGCACGCCACGTGGTACTGCATGGCGGAAACTACATTGTCATTCGCATATTCGCAGGCAGGAACGCGACATAAATCTTCCATGGAAAATCATAAAAATTTAATCGAAACTCACGGCAGAGCAACATAAGCGCACAACAGCAGCAATAGATAGCAAGCAGTAGTACTAGCGTGGTGAAACAGGCGACGGTAAACCAGGATCGGGTTAATTTTAGGGAAGGTGTCAGTACACAGAGAAAGAGAAGAAAACTAGAGCGATAGATAGGTACCAATTGAGGTGTTACGTGCAAGGAGAACTTACCTACGTTCCCGGTTTATGTTGGACGAGCTACCCCAAACCCTGACGTGCTGAAGGGGGGGGGTGGAGGTTAGTAGACAACAGATACGGAGAGTATACGCGGTAAGTAACCAGGAGCCACATTTTCGACCAGCAGCATTGATTGATTAGATTAATTTGTTGAACATGGAGTGGTGCATGCAGGTAGTAGTAATGCCAATTTGTATAACCGACCGAGTGGTTAACTCATCTAGGGGTTTCATGCTTTATTGAGACCAACATCGACCACCAGGTCCTAGAGCCTGCTAAACATGGCTAACACTAATGGAAATCCACTAAGAACTTAAGTCTAAATGATTCCCTTCCCCCTTTGGATCCTACACCGAAAAGATACCCAACGGGGTAAGGAAGTGTTCGAGCAAATTTTGTCCAAAACAACCGGCAACCCATTCCTCCGATTTGAACCGAGTGAAAAAGTGTGAAACCGAACCGGTTAACTAGTCACATGCACATGCATTAGCCAAAGGACGTTCAAAATTTAACTTTTCCAACCAACATTTCTCCCTGTCCCTGGCGCATCCGTTTCGGGGGGTTGTGTATGGCACGCGGCATGCAGTGCGGGGTCAGTCAAGAGTTTTCGGTGGCTTCGGTTCGGTGTAGTGTGCGTGTCGATGGCCAGGCGGCCAGTGGTGGGAAAAGAAGAACCAGCTTCTACTAGTAGTTACCTTCTAGCCGTTTCAGCAGTTTATCCGAGCTTTCGGCACGGCCGCTGACATCGTCGGTGGCGGTTGCGCCGGCTGCTGCTCCTGCTGCTGGCGTCACATCGATCGGCGAACCGGAATCGGAAATGGCAAACTTCACCGACGCCGGTGAGGTTGCCTTTGACGTTTGCTGCTGCTGCTTGGCCGGTGGTGTGTTGGATTGGAAAATTTGGGAATTAGCAAAGATGGCCATCACTTCCGGTGCCAGCATCGGAACGTTGGTTTGGATTTCGCGACGCAAATCGTCCTCGTGGATTTTGCACGCCGAGCTGCCGAGAAGGTAGAAAGGGTAGACCACCGTGTTGGTGTTTTAGTTGTTCGCTGAAAGGTGCACTTGAATGAGTGCAAGTGAAGTTCATAAACGTAATGAAACAGTTGGTCGATTAGGTGAACTAATACTCGGTAGAATGTTGAGCAAACATTCATGTTTTCTACAAATTGCAACAGAACTGCAATACAACTGCAACAGAACTTCCTGAAGGCAATTTCTTCAAACCTTTTGAACTTAAATAAACCAGGGAATCTTTAAATCCAACTAAACTTTAAGATGAATCCATTATGAACTCCTCACTCACTCGATGATTTCCTGCGATATTATCCGATTATTCCAGGCCACGAACCAGCCACCATTACCGCATTAAAAGATGAAATGGAAATGATTTAGAATGGCTCAACTTACCTCATCGACATATTCCGGCCAATGCTACCACCGGCACCAGATCCCCTCGGTTGCCTGCAGATCGGTGCATTATTGTTCTCCGCCGACCCTTCACCAGCTCCACTTCCATAGTATCCATTCTTGTTCTTGTTCTTCCCTGCATGCTCATCGTCCTCGGGCTCGTAGTTAACTGCAAACATTGCAAACTGCATGTTAATCACAACTCTGCTAAGCACAACATTTATCTTAAAGGTGCACTCGCTGGAAACCCTCCCCTAGCCGGATCCAGAAGTGGATAAATATTGGTTTTGCGGTTAACATCAATTCCGTCAACACTCTTTAAAGGCCACCCCAGCCACCCCCTAGGGGATCCATCGCCCAAATCGGTCGCCACCGAATTGCGGTCACGGTTTGGGTCATTCTTCTTACTTAATTGCATCAGACGATTGTAATTACACTTTCTTAAACTTCTTTCGGGGTGCGGATGCAATTGAATGGTTGCGGTCAGCTGCTCGGCAGAATGGGGCGCGGTGGTCCGTGGCCCTAATGGCGACCAGCTTGGCGTGCAATGAGCCAGAAACGATCGACGATGTGGTCGGGCGCCCTTTGGTGGGGAAGTCTAATTGAAATCCGTACGCCAACATAATTATCGGACGCTCCTTGAGGAGCCGGTTCGATTTTGGAGTGTCTTGGACAATGGCTACCAGTCAACCGGTTCGCTTTCTGTCCAGCTTCTATCGCCGATCATTATTCTCTCCTCTCTCTCTCTCTCTCTCTCTGTCTCTGACCAGCATCATCGTGGTGCAGAAAAGTGTGAAATGTACCATTAAGAGACCGGAGACGATCGGTGTTGCCCGATGCCGATGCCGATTACGCTGTCACCATTATTTTAAGCTCATTTCTGCGTGAACGGAGTACGTGAAGCACGGATGGTAGTAGTAACCACATCATCGGAAGGAATGCCATCCGGAAGGGCAGCAGAATTAGAAGGAAGGCGGCATCCTCGCTTTTCTTAAATCGATCGACTTTGCGGTGTAAGCTTTTCGGTGCGAGAAAACGATTTATAATTTGACATCCGTATCGAGGAGGAGCAAGCCCACGACCACCACCACCAGCAGCAGGTCGGTGAACATGTAGGACGAATGAAATCAATTTTCCGCACGAGCACACCGTTCGACTCACGTGGGGATTTCCCGCAGTTTTCCCAAATGTCCGGGGGACGAGGAAGCGATCAATCGTTCACCTGCCAGCGCTCGTTTCTCGCTAGTCGCACTGGCCTGCTGTTCAACCCAGCGCTGTGACCGTGCAATTTGATTCGTTTCGTTGCCATAGATTTATTAGACGAAATAATGATTGGCCGTGTGGTTTCCGTTTCACCAGACCATAATACGGATATTCGAATGAGCGTATGGTGGTGTATTGACGGCAGTCCTCATGAATGGTGCGAGTGGTATTGGATACCGAGCTAATAAAGCGCGTTGCAGTTATTGCTTTTGATGATCATTCACCGGAATTCTCATAAGATTTCTGGCAAAAAAAACCTCGAAAATGTACTAAATTTAAGAAATTAATCCGCGTGCACTTCAAAGATGGTCCAATTAGAAGAATATTCTATGGTCCTTTTTAATAGGCAATGTGCAAATAAATGGCAATTCTGATCACATCTTTCGAAAATGACATTACTTTAATAATTTAATAATAATATTTTACAATGCGGTTTTTGAAAAATGTTTAAGTTCATCTTTAATTTCCGTGGCTTGTCTCATCGGAACGTAACTCTACATTTCTGAAATAAACCATTTCTCCCGCGATGCAAAGCAAGATCCACCGTGCATCGCATCTTTTTCTGCCCCACGACCATATTGAATCCGAGAATTTTTTTATTCAACCAAAAAACGTTGGAATTTGAGTTGAAATTGAATGTTGAGCACACGTGTCCTCGAAACCACTCGACCGCTGCCAGAGCGCACGGTGAACTACCGAGGACGGAGTCTGCAATGCAGCAGCAGCAGCACAAGCACCAGCGATACCAACTGGCTGCTGCTGGCGAAGAAAAAGTAGAACAAATTTGTTCCTAAAACCACCGTAACCGCTTCGCCATTTTTTTCTCTCTCTTTTTTTTCCACCAAACCCAATCCCCGCGGCGTAAGCTTCTCCGGATCCATCCGTCCTGCTGCTGCTCGCCGCTCGCCGAGGTCGAGGGCGGCTAAAATTAATAAAATCATTATCGCTAACCCGACAGCCGACAGCGGAAGTATCTGTGTCACTCGAGAGCACACCGGTACACACCAACCACACCAAGGGTGTGCCAGCTTGCTTGCTGATGCACTTTATCGCCAACCAGCTAGCCAGCCTGCCAGCCTGCCAGCCAGCACGTCGCTGCAGGACGCCTTGGTACGAGTTTGATGCGAGATTGCTGCCGGTGCTGCATCTGCATCGAGCGAAATTAATTATCAGTTCAATTATCGTTGGAAGGCAAATTGGAAGGCAGGAGGACCGGACAGGGGGTGGTATGACAGCGAGGACGATGGGTCGATAGCCAAACTCTACCAAACACGAAAACGGGGGAAAAGGTATCAGGGAAAGCATACGCGAGCGTTGATGCTCACCGGAAGGTTCCGGATTGTGTGTGATGGTGATGGTGCATTTCGCAAAATTAAATATCAACAGCACAGATCCAACTTTCTCACGGTGCTGCTCGGTGCATACGGGAGGAGGGCTGGGCGTGCCAGTAACGCGTTGGTCCATACACGCGTTCACATTCTGGCACATCGCAGACCGCAGACATCTGCGGGACCCGTAGTTCGATGCCTAGGTTCAGCGGTCCAGCACATCAAACGTGAAAGGTTTGCTAAACCACTGACTGGCAACGGACAATGTGCCCCACCCGTCTGAAATGGCCATCCGATTTCCCCATGGCAGTCTGCAGATGCTGCTTAAATCAACATCAAATGCTACCGGTGCTCGCACTATCGATCGGCTTCGTGCGCACACCCTTGTGATCCAGATACTCGCTCCATTCTGCAACGGCATCGATGGCTGGCTGGCTGGGCGGCCCCGAAAGGGTTAGGAAATTTGCATCATTTTCCAGGATCAATTGGCTGGCCATTTTCGATCCTGTTCGTTGGGATGGATGAACACCGTACGCTGGTGCATTACGCTAGATAAGTTTGTGGCACGGAGCAGTGTTGACGGAAGTCAAATTTAACTTTCAAAAGCATGAACAGCAAATTCCAGATAGTGTTTAATCCTACGGATTAGATCGTTTATTGGAAAACTTTAACTGGTTGATAGAAGGATAATCGAATGTTAAAAATTGTCTTCGAAAAGAGTGCTAGAAAGAGTCACGACGACGAATTGAGTAATTGGATGATTTAAAAAGTCTAATGCGAAATTTTATATTTAAAACTTAGTTCAATGGATAGAAAAAATATTATTTTGTTGCGGAAACATTATAATTGATATAAGATTTAAATGCAAAGTATGACTAAACAAAGAACAAACAAAAAAGATGTAGAATTAGGGGAAGAATATTTGAAAGCGTCGGTAGACACGCTAGAAGAATGTAATAATTGTAGAAACGATCACCCTAATCAATCCCTGATGTAAAAATTCGAGACAACATACACTTAGTACATAAACCTTCGTAAATTCGCTTCTGAAACGCCTTCAATAATGGCAAATATACCACAAACTGATCAACGCACCGGATAGTCACCACAGCAGCAGCATCTCGAATGCAACGGGACAACAACCGGGGGTATGCGCGTGTTGGCATGTGTCCGCACGCGTCTGCACTCGCAATGTCCGATCATCATCCAGACAGCATAACGCCGCCAGACAGTATAACGCCCGCTAGACGCCACCACACCATGCACCATTTTCCCGTTGTTTCTATTTTCCCGCACCGCATACCAGAGTGACGCAACCGGGGTGCACAGCCACTCGTCTGTGGCCCGGATGACGTTGGATCAATTTTGTCATCAATCGATAATGTTCGGTGCAATCCCGGTGCCCGCTTTTTTCGCATTTTCCTCGCCTACCCTTTAATTCTGTTTTCTGGCCATTGCAGGGCACAAAAACGTGAGCAACAAAAAAAGCATACCGGGAAAGCTGGTCAATTGGGGGCCACATAGAAGCACACACAGCCTCCCCATTTTGATAACGTAATTTAGTGAATGGCGAACTAGTAGAATAGCGCACATTGCACCCTTGCGGCCATTTTATTAGTTGTGCATTTACTTATGTTGCTCTAACTACTAACTAACTAACTGACCGAGGGGGCTAAAAGGGAATAGAGAAAAAAACAAATAAAGCTACCAGGACCATGGCCAGGACATTCCGTTTGATCACACCGCTCGTTCGTTTTTGGGGGACACGAGCCGCATTCGGAACGAATCTAATTCGATTCACACCCAATTTTGTTGATTCAGTCGACGGAATTGGGTTTTCCCGTCGAACGACCCGTCGGTTGAACGAATCGTGGACATGTCGTGTCGCATCGGTGAAGGAAGCGAAAGGAAATTAGTTATTTTATTTTATTTTAAAAAGGTGGATCAAAAATGTCTTGCTTGTTTAAATTCTTAAGGATCATCTGCGATTTGTATCAAATACTAACGTGTTCACGATTTATCCCCAAACGTAGATTAAAGGTTTTAAAGAAAAAAAAACTTCAAGCCATTCCACCCAATATTTCCCCAAACCAACTATCTCGATCCAATGTTACTCCGAGATATTGAAATCAAACAAAACGTGGGGAAACAAAAGGCAGGCCGCCGTCGGTGCAAGAAGCGAATTAAAAGGACACCTTCGCTGACACAAACTTTCGATTCTTCGATTCCGCCCGATTTTCCTGATTTATTGTTTTACCCCATTCCTTCGCCCGCTCGCCCCATGTGTCAATAATTGCTTTATCTTATCTGGTAGCGAGCGAAGGGCAGCGTCTGCTTCAGCATAGATCCTTCAGCACAGCACAACCGGGGCAGTCCCGATCCAATCAAAGTAAATGGATGGAAGCAAAACAAATAGCCACAAGATCGACGTACTCGTTGCTGCTCTGCGCTGCTGGCCACCAGATCAGCGAGCGGTGCAGCAGCGTCGGTTCGTCGGTGCACCACAGCTGAACCTTCAGCTCGTCAAACACTTCATGTCGCTTCGTGTGAACAAGTGCGAAGCAATCGAGAAACAATGGCAAATGGTCCGCCGCATCGTCTTGGGCGCCGGCGGCGGGGTTTTATCCTGGGCATAAGGGGCACTGGCTAGTACCCACTCCCACTCCGCCACTGTGCGCGTGCCAAATGTACGCCGCAGAAAGTCAAGTGCAAACAGAAAAGGCGGAGAAAAAAACTGGTAAAGCTTGAACCGACTTGAAATCGCTTTTCCACGTCCGTGACGGTCCTGGAACCTCCGCAAACTTCCTCGCTGTCTTCTCGCCGTACAGCTGCGGAATTGGTTTTGTCCCGAGTAACCACCACCCTCCCATTGGAGTGGTGCATTGGGTCGAGGAGTGGAAAACGGGAGCGAGGGCGTCCTCGAGTTTTCCCTTTAACTCCAAATCACGAGCCAATCAGACTGTATAGGTTGCACTGGCTCTCTCTCTCTCTTCTCTCCCTTTTTTGCTCCATTTTCCACGACGTCCACGTAGCATAGATCGAGTAGTGTGAGTCTGTGTGCAGCGGTAGCGATGGAATATAATACGGTTAGCCCCGGCAATCATTGTCCTGGAAGTGAATTTTTAATGTGCCTGCGGAGGTTTCCTTTCCGCCGGTTGCACCACCACCACCGAGGGCCCCAAGTTCCCCTGGGGGGGGCTTACCTACCTAGCGTTTCGTCGAAGCAGAACTTCTCCTCGATGCAGTTCCAGTAGAAGTCTTCCCAGCAGCTAAAAATACTGGAAAAGCAAAGAAAGAGAACAGGTGAAAGGGGGGAGAACGAAGAAATCCGGGACCTAGGTACGGTTTGGGGCGTCGTAGCGAAGGACAAAATCAAGCAGAACGCGAACGCAAGATTAAGGGTCGGTAGTATTGACGTCGTCGGCGTAAGATTTCTTTAGATTTTTTGCCATGGATTGTTCAAACACAACCGTTCGTTTTCGTCGAAAGTCGAGACAATGTGTCGGAAATTGAGGGTGAATGTCTTGCAGCTAAACTCTATTACGAAGTTGCCGTAGCGTATTGCGTAGCAAAGAAGTCTTGCTGACAGAAGATGGATTCGTTCATGGTGCTATAGGAACGCTAATGTCATCAACAGTGATTGGCGATCAACGATGCAACTTAATTGACCAAATTATCAGCTACGTAGGCCGGATTTAGAAAAGTTTATACAATCATTGATATAATACAAGAGATAATGTAAATAATTAATTATTAAGTTAATGATAACAAGTGGTGAAAAGAACCATTAATTAATTATAAACAAAAAAAGAAATGAATGAAAAATAATAAAACACATATAACAAAATAATAAAAGAATAAAACAAGCACAAAAGCTGTGAAACAAATTAATAAAAATGATCCCAACTTCATAAAATGAATACACGAAACAATACAGTTGAAATATTCAAGTAAGTTGATAGCCGTTAACAAGTTTCTCTCATTGTTCCATTACTCGAATATGATCTTCAACTTTCAAAAAAATCGGAACGGAAAATTCAATTCGTTGGTTCAATTTTACTTCGAGAAATAAGCATTTACTTTGCCCATAAATAAAAAGAAATAGTAAAGTAAACGTAAACTATCCCCAATACAAAGGGAATACGCTTCACGGCAAAAGGAAAGCGTAACTCGCCATCACAGAAGTACCCTAGAGTATATCGTTGGAAAACTACCAAACAACTTGAGCACAAAACACAGGTAATGATCCCTATATACTCACCACCGACAACAGTGACACATTTTCAGCTCCTTTAGCGTCGCCGCGCGTACGCCCTGACTGATGTTTGAAAACACACACTCACGCACATACACACCGCCCACACACCAAGTGTCACTTCATACGTATGCAATCACGTGCCACATAAGTACGCTCACGGTACGACGAATAGGATGTTGCCGGTCATAAGCTCCAGTCCACGGTGGTATCGCCTAATGGTTGAAGAAGCGCTACAGCGCTAGCGGATGGTTGTAGTACACTTGCCCCACCACACAAATGTGGCCACGGACGGTATGCTTCTCAACGCACCTATATCACAGTGTTCTCGGTGTTTGGATTAACTACCGTAGCGGTCGGGAGAGGAGCCACGGAAACTCCTTCACGTAGCACTTTTCACTTTCTACGTTTTCTCCTGGCACTCGGCAGCATCATGCCACGACACAGACTTAATACTGATGGGAGACTCGGATTACAACCGACAACCGGTGACCTGCTCCTCCTTGAATGCACGACACAGCGCAAGAGAGAGAGGGGGTGCTGCAAAGGTAATAAAATTAACTCTTACATTCCACCTTCCGCCGAGCCACGAAATCGAAACGAGCCACACCGAACCGTGATCCTCTTCTCCAGCACTTCTCAACGGTGGATTCCTAAACGATCGTCCTTTCACACGTTACCCGTTCCCAACGCCTAGCCCTAAAACACGCGACGAGGTACTAGAACGAGGTGACGATGGCAATCGATGCTGACGATCCGACCGACCGACCGACCAGCACCATAAATCAGTCACATGAGGCCACAGACGACAAAACCATACACACTCTCGAAGCCATACCTGAGAGCTTTCGATTCTTGTTGACCATCGGCCACCACTACTAACACCAGCCCCAGCCCAGCCGGTGTGTGCCAATGGAACCCATCACATGGTCGACGCGAGTCCGCTGATACGTCGCTTCGAACGGAGAAGACACACCAGCACACTCCCAGAGACGGTTCTCGACCGACCCAGGACCGAATTCCTCCGTCCATCGTTATCGATGAACTCGAGCCGCCAAGCTAGCACCAAGCACACCGACCGATATGCCTTCCCGGTTTTTGAGCCAATATGATAAGAGCGTCTGCGATATGACGGGAGCCAGGTCAGATGAACGTACTACGGGTGCGTGTTCGTTTCATCGGGTTTTTTTTGCAAATGAAACAATTATACCAGAAATCTACCGTCAGCTGGGAACCAGCAACCAAGCAGCCAGGCGCATCTGTTCAATTATGCTCTTGAGAGCAGCAATCGAATTAATGTGTTCGATTGGTATCACTTCGTTGATGTTTCACAGGATATCCACTGGCGATTTATAACGGGTGCGTCTTTTTGGAGTGAAACTGATTCCGTATACTTTTACCATCACATGATGTATGCCGCCTTTGGTGTTTGGGCAATTGAACAACCATTTTCGAGCAAACACTCTCAAACCATGGAGTAGATGTTCGTTTCATCCAGTAAAGGCAGAGATATTGTGCTGAGAATTCTTTTAGAAAATCCCCCGTCTAGCCAGTTCAATGGCTAGATACTTATGCTTAAGATACCAAGGGAGGTTGCTGATCCTCCACAAAACAGACGAGCTAACCAAAAGAGCATCTTCACCAAGGACACCCACTGGTACATGTCTAGCAAAAGTATTAGTCAGTAAATTGCTAATTAATGACCACGCGTTCTAAATTTAGATAACATTTGCAGACATTTGGTTGGTTGTTGGATCGATAGCTGGATTCTTTTGGGAGAGAATATGCTCCTGGAATGTTGCATGGACTCCTCATTTTCCCTTAAAAAAAAAGTTGGGAAAATTTTTTAAAACCGCTTGAGCATTGCTTCACAATTGCATCACAATTTAACGAGAATTTCACAACCATTTTTGGATTAAAATCCCTGATTGAAGTCTCACATTGCATTCTTATGCATTTTTACATTTCCGACCAAATGTAATCAACACAAAAGGCTCTAGGAAACACAATATTCATCCAGATAAAACCTTAACAAACATTCCGCGAACGGCAGTTAAGGGGGGAAATCTATTTACTCGGAATTTTTATGATAAATTCCAACGCATTCCCTTCAACAACAACAACGAATTGCCTCGCCGTTATTTTACATTAACTTCTCACCCACCACGTCACATCACTAAAAACCACTGAAAGACTTCCGCCCACGTGCCGGTGCCTTCCTCGCTACTGTTCCGTGACGTGGCCACGGAGAGCGCACCATTTCGCAAAACTGGCCAAGAGAGAGCGAACTGCATTTCATCACTCAACCAAGATTAACTTTTGCTCACTTACATTCCATTTCTAATGGATAATTTATCACCCAGTGCCACCTTATCGTCTAACGTCCTTGGCCACGGGCTCGCAACCCCTTTGCTCTTCGTTGGTTCTCGCATTAACCTCACTTATGCGGGCCGGCCGGGTGACGACATAAAAAAGAGGGGCCGGCGGCAGAGGTGACAGCCTGTCAGGAGGGACCCGTGAACTAGATCCCTTTAATTATTCCGCGCACTCCTGCAGGCCAAGCCCCCGGAGATGCATTAGAGGTGCTGCACCACCATTAAGGTTAGTGCCGGCTGCTGGTCCGCCGGTGGACACCAGGTCACTCGGAGTCTGCCTCCCTTTTCAGGGCGACAACATTATGCTCGCGGTGCCCTTAACCACGACGACGACAACGCAGTACAACCTAGACCGAGACCGAGGCTGCAGCTTCAGGTGCAGCGTACCGTGGAATGGACGCCGGTCGAGTGAAGGTCCCTCTGCTTCCTCTTCTACTTCCTCTCCCAACAGTTGGTGGGGCTGAGCGGAGCGCTGTTGGCTCGTTTGCAACCGGCGGTTAATTTGATTAGCACACGACACCCTCTCCTTCCAACCCGATTGCCCCCTGGCCGAACTCCTCCGAAGGCTTCCTCGATTCTTCGTGACTCCGTGGCCATTTGCTTACGGTGCGACAATATTATTGTTCCTCTTTTTTTCTGCTTGCTTCCAATTTTGCTGGCTTTTCGTCTGTGGGTTGCGCGAAGGCATCGCTTTTAGAGCGCTGGTTCAATATTTGCTGCTCCTCAAATCCCATGGCGTGAGCAACGATAAGACGCGATTGTACGGGAAAGGGGGGCAGAATTTGCGTCGCTAGTACTCCAGCGAACAATCACATCAGGATGATAACAATGATGCAAATAGCCCTGGTCGTGAAAAGTGAATTTTCATTTGCGTTCCCCGTGCCGGTCTTATCCAAACCGTTGCAGTGGACAACACCGTTGGAAGTAAGTGTAATAATTGAATATTTCAATCTCTCAATGCTCTACCTGTACTCTAGAGAACAAGACGAAAAAAACGAACGATGTTCAACCAATTTTCAACTTTGTTTAGGGGTTTGTACACCAGTTAAGAGTAGTAAACGAAATATCTTCATTTTATGTTGAAACTCTTCTTAGTGTTCAAGAATTTGTATTAGAATATCAATCAGGGATGGTTCTAAAATTGAGTACTTCTTGAGAAAATACCAATTAAATACCTATACCAGAAAATAACAATTTTTCTCCTATTCGAATAACAACCCTTCAATAATTCAAATACCAAAGACTAATTTTTTGAAAGTAACAAAACTTTTTCAATTATTATACAGAGCCATAATTAAAGACAATAACGTAAACAGTATTCCATTAAAATTAAAAGCTTCATTATCATCATCATCACATTTAATTGCGTCTAAAAGTTCCCTCTACTACGGAAACTGAAATAATTTCTTTTCTTTTCAATTCTTTTCATTCAGTAAACAATATTTTAATTCCCATTCTTACTCTCTTACTATAAAGAGACAAAAATATGAAAAAGCATATCTCGAAAATATAGCCAAAAAGTGTAAGACCAGTCCCAAAAGAATCATTGCAACAGAAGATTATTTTGCTATAAAAAAACTCACGTGTAACTCCTAATCGATAGTCGCTAAACTAAATGTGAATTCTAATCGATCGTCGAATGGAATTGCCATAAACTACTTCCTCATTTACTCACATCAACCAAACATCCAAATCCAAAGCCACCGTGAACCGTTTTATCCTTCCAAAAATCACAGCCCTTGCCGGCCTGGCGCACGTTCCGGCGTAATACGATTTTCATTGATCGCTACAACGCACACTAATTTCCGTGTCACGTCATACCAAAGCCCACGGAACCGGCACAACTCGACCTCGAGGTCCACCATCGGGCATCATCATTTGCTGCACCAGAAACGATTTGTTGCTAATCAATCAGCTAGCGGCCACCGAAGCTAAATGTGTCTCTGCTGGACACTGGACGCAACTCCAATTCCGCCTCTCCATGGAGCTCCGAGATTCAATCCCGAGGGATACCGCCAGAAGAACGGCTCCACTCCGTTTGGTGTTCCCATCCAAATGTTTGGAATTGTTTTAGTTGTCCCTGATTTGTCCCCCGTGACGAGCGCATCATTAGAAGGCGCAGCAGCGAAAGTCAAGTCCCACGAGAGGACAGCAACCGGATAGGCCGACCAGGGAGGACCAAAGGAACCGGCCATGTGCATGATTTATGAGTGACGTTCGCTGGCCGGCTAGCGGTTCATGCGGAGAGATACGAGATCCTGCATCAATTCTCGATCTCCTGTCCTCGCAGCAGTCCGCGGTGCAGCGCGGTGCACTAGTAGCCTCTTCCGGGGCTGCCAATCAATTGCTTTTACTAGGAAAAGCATCCTGCATCTACCTTTTCCGCTCGCTCTTGCACTCGCTCGCGCGCATCTGCAATTCCGGCCTGCAATCAACTCGCGCGCGCACCGGAAGCACGTACACGTACGCGGTGGCCTCGCATCGCGCTGGCCGGGGCTCCAGCATTCCAGTTTGGGGATTTTGCAGCTAATGGCGGATGTCACTCCGACCGGTGGTGGTGTGCGCCGGGTCGCACCTCTGGCCACCACATCACGACGATGTCTAACGGCATCCTGATGCTCATTTATTGCCGCTGACCATACGCAATTTCCAGTGTCAGCCAGAAATGGTCACCAAAGTCACCGGTCACCGGGATGCTGCACCGAGCTGGTGTTCATGCTGGTGCTGCTGGGATGCTGTCTGTCCGCCTGTCCGTGGATGTGCGTTTACTAGCGCAAACTTTGCGAATCCACCTCGAAACCGGACCCACCGGAAAGCATCCTTTCGTGTGTTTCGGGCAGCCAGTCCGTGGCCGACGGTTCGCGGTCAAAGGTATTTCGTTTATTTATCGCTCAATTTGTGATAGCGCCAGGCGTAGCTCCCTTCCCATCCTGTCGCACATCCCTTGACCACGTAATACAGTTAACCACCAGTTCCAACGCCATTGCAGTCACCGCCACCGCCACCGCCACCACGGTGTACTTGGCCGTATTATTTTCGACTTGGCTATTTGGGTTTCGCGTAATACGCGGGACCGTGTGGTTCGTGGCTGATTGGTGAACGATGTAATCGTGCCGCGTTTACATCGATGTGCATGCGGCGTTGGTGTGATTAAGGTGGCCAGAGCGGTGGCCACTAGGAAGAACTAAATTTACCAAACAGAGACACTGTACACTGAGGGTTATTTAACTGATAACGAAAGTGTAACGATGATAGGTAGCTCAAATCAATAATTATCTTGGAAATCATACACAAAAGAATTATATGGATGATATAATATCTATAAAAAGTATTAAAAGACAAAAGAAGAATGTAAATCTCGTGGAAGATTGTGGTTAAAAGGAAAATAATAAACAGAAGAAACGGAACAAATGTTCAGAGGAGATTAATGATGCATCACTAGACGGATTTTTTGATAAACTAAATAAAAATAACATACCAGGAGCAAACCACGGAATTGAAAATACGCAACGTATAAACAAGCATTCTAAAGCTGGCTAATAAAAGAGCATCAAGCATGTGCTAATACGAATACGAAACAAGAGTAAAACATTCTACGCATTTGTGAAACAAAATAAATAAAATTCGCCTCTAACGCCTCCTCACCCTCACATCGACGAATTGCATTGTTTCGATCATTTCTCACTGTTGGGAAAATGCATAACAATTAGAACCCAAACAAGAACTCGCGAACATACAGTGCAGCTGACCTATTAGTCCAAAAACCCGGTCAAAAACACCGAAAAAAATTGCCTGAACCCCCAAAAACAGACCAAACCCATTCCAAGCATCCATTGTCCGAACGATGTACCGCGAAAAGGATCTAGGTAAGGCCAGGGGGGGGGGAGATTTCGACAAACACTCCAGTTGGTGGTGCGTGATGCGCGCGTGTGTTGTGGCCACACCGAAATTTGATCAACTATTTTCGTGCCTAGTGAACTGCATATTGGGCACTGCATAAAACACTCCAACTTCCCCACACTGGCGCACCCACGTCCGTGCTACTCGCTGCAACGTGCAGTCGAGCAGTGCATAAGCGGCTACCCATTGCCCTTACCCTCTGCCTTCCAGACCAACATATGCTCCAGGCTGTAACAATAATAATAAAATATGTTTTCCAACGTCATCCACCACCGCCACCGTGCGTTCGCTCGCTCGCGCAGGATGAAATAATGAATATATTAATAATTATTATTAATTATGCATGTGAAATTTTAATGTTTTCATTAAACAGAAACACGGCAGAGCGAGACGCACACCGCAAAGCGTAAATGGACCAAAATGGGTCCCATGCGCCTCTCCCCCTTTCATCCCAAACCGCGGACGATGAAAGCACGGTCGGCGACGATTTGCTGAATCCTCTTCTTCGCAGTCCCAGCATCCAAAATCCATCGGTAAATCGACAATCCGTTCGCTACCGTTTCGATGCCCGGGGCGAGTGGTGGCTGTCCTGTGCTGTGCTGTGCTGTGCTGTGCTGCCGGCACAATTGCACAATTCTCCGCCCGACCGTTTGCATTTCCGGTTTGCCGATGCATTTTGCGCGAGTGCAGCATTTATTGTCCCGTGCATTTTACTTTCATATTTTTTTTTTATTCACTGGCACCAGCATGAGCGGCAGGAGCAGCCTTTGTTGTTTGTGCGTAGCATAGTTTTGCCGGGATTCCGGGTCGCCGGCGATTCAATATTATACTATTTGCAGCATCCAGCATGGTGAAACGCACGCGGAGTAATTGCCACAGGAACACACGCTGATGTGGGTTTGGCCTCGTTACCACGGTCGAAAGGAGGGAACCGGGAAAACACATACAAGAACAGACACAAAAAAACCGATGTGTGTCCTCTGCAGGGGGGTGTTGTTGTATTTTATAAAATTTTCACAACGGAAATTACCACGACAACATAGGCATTCACGGGGAAAATCGGAACGGGGAAAAAGGGGGGCATTTTAAATTGAAATTCTGCATCCCGATGGGATGAGAGGGGCTCGTGGGACATTTCCACTTCGCTAATGTTGCTGACGTGCACACGAACATGCGCGCAAATCGCGTTCGCAGGCTGGCGGTTGTTCCGAAAGGATGATGATCGATATGACCGTTTACGGGACCGTTAGCATAGCTGTTGTGAAGAGCCGGGCACTAAGCTTTTAATTACAGATTTTAACGTTTGGTGATTTGTCGCAAAACAAATCTCTACCAAGGGCTATCAATTTTGTAAATTTAGATTTAGTGTCGAGAGTCGAGAGTGTAACTCAATTGCCTAGAAGTATCACTGGTAGATAGGCAATCGTTTGCATCATGGATGCAGTTTCGTTTTAATGTTTTGAGTTCAAAACTGGACAACGCTTATCGAATCTGTTTTTAAATAAAAAAGGAATTAACTCATTCGAAAGTTAAAATACATTTTCCTGTGCATGCCTAGACTAATTGTTGCGCATACGCTGCGTCCAATAGTAACTATCTGCAATATCATCAAAGTTGATTTTGAAATAACAAAAGCCTCACATCGCGCAACCGCTTACTATCTCTTTATAACCTTCCCGGGCGAAGTGAGTAAACAGTTGAAACCTCAAGCCCCGAGCCCCATTACGGCCGCTCGTCAAGAGTGTATTTTGTGCAGATTTAATCGAAACTCGCCCACATTTGGCTGATGAAGTCGTTCATCACGCACAACCGAAGGGAACACTTGCAATGGACCCACGACTCGAAAAGAGATTCTGTAGAGCACTTGCGTGTGGTAGCAATTGGTGACATTCGCTTTTTTTTTAAATATAGAAAACCGGTTTGGGTTTGAAAAGTCCTATAAAACATTTATACACCACCACCAGTTTCTTTTTTCGATTGCATGATATTGTAATGCAATCGAAAAAAGAAACTCTGAAATAGCGAAAACATGTAACAAAATTATACACAAAAGTAATCAAAGTTGCAGCATTCAAATGCTTGCAAAAAATGCTTGAACAAACACAAAAGCCAGTTGACTCACAACCCTCCGAGGCTTATTCGTTGCCGAGAAAATTCATTCCTCGAGTCCTGATGCCTGCACGCCATGTTGACCTTCTCATGCCGCGGTAGTGTTCGCCACAGCGGGCTGCGAAGTTGCAAGCGACCTTAACGCGGCCAAAGCAAACTAATCATCGTCACCGAGCCGCTGGGAAAGCCCCCGCCGTGATGGTTCTATTCATAACAAACCACATCCACCCATCCAGCATGAACCACGTAACCGGTTGGCGGTGGTGCTCGAGATGACGACATACCGGCGGATCGAGTCGAACTTGAACTTGATGGAACGCGCAACCGCTTCCGGTGGTGCTTTTGCTGGCTGGCTGGCTGGCATCCCGTGTACATCCGTGCAAGGTAACGATGAATTCCAATCAGGGCATCTCTAGGCGTAGATTCCTCCATCCATAACCAGCCACCATTCGCCATTGACGCAGCTTGGCGGACAGAAACGTGACGCAAAACCATACAAATCTTCTTGCTTTCCATTGAAACTTTGTGAAACATTAAATGTTTCAACCAAGAACACGGTATAAAGCGGTCTTTTTGCGGGGGATCTTTTATGTTATGTTGTTTCAAAATGGAATGTACCTTTGTTCCGGACAAAAGCCATCAACGGGTCGTGGGGGTGCGCACCGAAAACGGAATCTTAGTTGTGATCCAGGCGAATTACCCAGCAATTCCCCCTGGGGGCCATTTATCTTTTCCCGTTTTTCATGGTTGCACTCGAAAGGCGAACGTTAAAGTTGGCCCAGGACCAACGACTGCTAGGTCCGTCCGTCCGTTCGTCCGTCCACCCGATTATGTTTATGTTGTTTGGAGCGTTTGCGTACCTCCACGGCGTACTGTGTCCGTAAGCGTACTCGCTGACCGGACGGTATGTATGGCGAACCAAAGACCGAAAAGAGCGCTCCGCCGGAACTATGTACCCAAGTTTCGTCGGCCAATCCCGGGGAGTTAAGTCGGCAAAGCGAGTTGAGCTGCGTGGGTTGGATGCTTGGTTGGATGACCACCACTACACTGCTTCTCGCGCGCGCTCTAGTACGCGATGTGCGATCAAAACCACCTTTGTGTATTAGCACCCGATGGCCGAGGGGAGGATCGAAGCCTTGAAAGAGGCCAACAGCACTGCAAGCAATGTCATTGGCAGAGTGAGGAGTTAGGGCTGGCAATGGCCGTCTAGCAAAGTGTCGGCAAAGTTAAAGCGTTGCGGGTCGAGATGGTTTATGGAATAGCTCGTAACGTTTGGATGGAACAACAACGCATGACGACGACTAGTGCGATATTGCTGGTGCTGCTGTTGTTGTTATTTTTGTGGCGTGACTTGAGAAATCATTCACTTTGCGTAGCACGCACCAACATCTTGGGCTCGTTTCAAACTCATTTGCCATGAATGACGAAGCGTGGAGCGTGTGCTGAAGTTGACGAATTGACATTCAAAAAAGGAAGTTGCACATAAATTAATTTCTTAAAATAGATGAGTGACCTACAAACGGATGAGCAGCGCTAAACCAAACAGGGGAGGTGCGTATCAATTATCTCTTATTGTTGTCCGAAGCTATTACCGATAGGTTGTGAACAGTGGATGATCATTCTATACATCGATAACGGAGTATTATTTGACGAGAAAACGTCACAAAACACGATCCCTCTCTCGGCAGTGGAGTGTTAAGACGTAGATCTTTGTTTTTTTTCCAAAATCTGTTTTATTACAGAATGACAATTAATTGCCTCTTTTAAATACCACGGCACCGGTAGATACTTCACTAAACAATACACTTCACAGAGGGGTATGTTAAGATATCTGTTATGTTATGACAGCATATCGACAAATGGTTTATAAAAAAGGATAATAGGATCAACCTGCTTAATCTACATCAATTAATAGGATCAACTTGTTATAACTATCGTTATTGTGATCGTTCATAATAGCAATAAAAAACTAAACTACCAAATCTGCTTAATAAGGATGCACACTATTTAAACTACCGGCCACTTCTACAAAGCCACTTGCATTCCAGCCATATTGCCATTTATTCCGAAAGATGAAAGCACCCTGAAGCACCGCAAGACAGCAGCTTTAGCGCGTGCATCTCGCAGCACAGTTCTGCTGATTTTTCCGATTCTTAAACCCACTCTAACTAGCGCTTCGCTTCACCCAACAGCAACCAAAAAACCTCCCTCGGAATACTCCAATAACGAATGTGGTCCCTTCTAGACGAGCCTGAAATGTGCGCCATCGGCAGAACGTATCATCAACCTGTGCCACCGATTGCCGATTATCAGACCAACGGATTCAATGGCTCGGAAAAACGGTCTATCCAACAACATCAGCAGCAGCAGCAGCAGCAGCAGCAGCAGAGGATTCTGGCATCGATTCCACAAGATTTCGTCCAATATCGGCTGCGGACCTGCAGCAAACCCAGATCCTTTGCGTCAAGTGGTCGCGTCGCTGCTTTATGCTCGCTCGATCGACCGACCGGCCGAACGCCGAATTTCCCCGAAAACCCAGGCCCGACCTTCCCCGTCTCATCATGTCGATGTAGCCAAATTGTTCGATCGCACGGAATGAAACAAACGATTTTCGGGTACCGCAATCCCGGGCGCACCCGGGTTTGTTTTCCCATCTCCTCGCAGTCCACCTTCGCAAAAAGGGGGTCAGCGGGATACAAATTAGTCCACTTTGTCCATCCGAACGAATGCCGCATCCAAAAAGGACAATCTTTTTTTGTTGATGATGGGCCGGGTGTGGAAAATCACCGCAAAATGGGTCCCAAATATGAATGTGATGCTTGACTTTACTTTAAACTGCCCCTCCGGGGAATGCAACCGTAACAACAACATCGAAACAGAAAAATCAAACGGTACAGTCCCGGGACAGCGATCGATCGATCGATCAATACGGGAATGGGGGATGGATAGCTGCCTCGTGGTGGAAATAAAAGTTTATCTAATCCTTTATTCCCCGAACGGAACGGATGCTGATTCGCACCTGAGCTGAAATAACAAAACACACCACCAGACAGGGAGGAGACACTAGCGCAGAAGCACAATAGCCCCATCCCTTTAGTCTGTGAGCCGGTGAGTGACATATTCTGCTTTTCCGATTTCCATTCAAGGCAACATCCACCACCACCATCGATACCATTCCCGGGGGAGCGGGGAGAAACGCTTAAATATTGAAATAGTCACCGAGAGACACTTTAGAGCGGATCGGATTAGAGAGGAAATGAATGCCCGTGGAACGTTATCAAGCGACATGATTCCATTGGTGGTGGTGCTCCCATTCTGCCATCCCTTCGCTGCAAATGGAAACAAATGATCATTGATTCAGAATTTATTCGTTTTATAGAAATTCAAATTTATGCTCTGACGCCCGTATTTATGTTTCATTTGCACCCAGCATACAGCACCAGCAGCAGCAGCAGCAGCAGCAAACGGAACGCCAGAATCCAGAAGCTTGCCAACAATCGTAGCAACCGCTCAGCGGCAACTGCAACGGTGCTGCAATTGATGTAACGCGCTTTGCTGCCAGCTGCCAGGATCGAACGCAGAACGCACCCATCGGTACGCGATCGCCGGCCCAGTGCCATAAACGCACAGGACGGACGGACGGACACAACTTCCCCGTTTTTCCACGACCACCACCAACTCAGCCCAGCCAACTCGCTTTATCGGTGCGGACAGGTTGTTTGTACAACAAATGCCAAACTTTCGCGCGCCGTTTATCCTTCAGCCCCATGAATCCCATGCAGGCAATAACACAAAAACAGGCGGCATGGGAGCGCTAGGCGTGTGCCAGCACACGTACACACGCACTGGTGGAGCCCTAGCGGGGGGGAGGGGAAGCCTCGTTTGCATAGAAACGATTTTTCCTTGCCTGAGCTTTGAATTTATTGGAAAATTCAAACCGCCACCAACCAAAACAAAACGCCCTTGGCCACACAAAGGGGGGGCTGGGAAGGGATGCTGGAGATTCGTTTGGGATGAATTTTCCCAGCTCCTTTTTTTTGCGTCTTCTTCTTTTTGTTTTAGCTCACAGATTCACAGGGCCACTGTTTTTGTTTCCAGCATTTATCCGGCGCTTTTCAGGGGCAGGGTGTATGCGTGTGAGAGGGTGAGGCGAGGGGCGGGCTGGCATCCACAAGCTGGCGATAATGTTCGCTTTGGCCGATCTTTTTTTCGCATTTTTTTTTTGCTTTTCCATCATATATCCGATGAGCATCCCCCCCGGGTTGCTGCTGTTTGTTGGCTGCAAAGGTGGTTTTCGTCTGGCAGCGATTATGCTTTGATGGCCCGCAATGACGGTGCCCCATAGGTTGGTTATGATCCTTCGCACGATATACAAACCGCGCGAATACAGGGAATGCCAAGCTGATCCCGCGATTTAACCCCTCATGCGCTTCCTCACACAGTTTGTTGCACATTTATGTTGATCAAAATTGTTTTCGCTTCTCCGAAGCTGGTGCTGCAATCGTGAGGGTGCGCCGCGGGGGTGGCGCATCCGTTGAAAAGGTGACCGGGACCGAACCGAACCTATTGATGTATGCATTCCGTATTTTGTGAATTATGTACCGAATCGATGCGGCACCGGGCGCCACCACCAGGTACGGTGGATTGGTCGGTTTTGAGGGGAGGAGGAGCGGTGAAAAATGTTTTGCTAATCCGGCACGAATGCTGGCCCGAATAAATGCCAGCTGAGATAAATAACTCATCCCGTGCGAGCCGTGCGCGAGATTGATTTGTTATTTTGTGCCGAAGGCGGGCCACCGGCAGGGAAGGTTGCGAACCGTATAGGAGCCTAATTTATTCATGAAACATCATATTGCTGCGGTGCGATGTGGACGCGGTTGCAGTAAATTTCGGGGATCACAGAATGATGTGCTCCAATGCTGAGCCAAATAATTGAGTTAGCGGCAGGCGCAATAGTGCAGTGGACTAAATGCAAATTTGATTTTGTGAAAGAGTTGCAACATTTCATTAGCCGAGTTTACCGGTCATCATTAGTGTATCATTCAATACATTTTGGTCATTTGATCGGATATGGAATGTTTTTTTCTGTGTTTTCTTTTTAAATAAGGATTTAATTGGATGCGTGATAAATGGTTAGAAATATTTGGTGACAACCAAAATGACAAGCTAGCTGGACTCTGATGATGTTGGTAAGATGTCATTAATGCTGGTGCGCGGTGTATGGTTGTACGGAAGGTAATTACTGCTTCCAAATTTCCACAAATGGTGAACGATTATAATGGATACCAGGAATAGCTAATGAGGTTTTAACAGGTTGTACTTGCGCTTATGGAAATCTTTTCTGCTGATGATGTCATGCTGTTCAATAGCGGCATAACATATATAAGATATTGCTGCTCTTGCAACATTTCATTGTACCATTTATAATTCAAATAAACGTTTTCCAACTTGTTTATCAATGGTCCCGTATTTTGTTTTATACTATAGATCTATGTGAATAGATCTGATGAATGAATAGCATCTACACTGAATAGAATGCTGCACAGATTGAGTGCATTCATATGCTTTGAAGTTTGCGAACAATCTCTGAGCAATAAATTCAACCCGCATTGTATCAATGAATTATTGTTGTTGGTGCGAATCAATACCTCCTTTAACCCTTTATCATTACCTTAAAAAATCCATTAGCTTTACTTGAACTTTAACATTTATTTACAGAAAAGTAGTGATTCATCACAAAGAGCATTTTAAACATCTCTTCATTAAAATTCCATTTTACCCTCAATTAATGCAAAAGGATATTAAACGCAACATTCCGCACCACCGTCGGGTACAAACGAACAATGGAGAGGAAAAAATAATAAAGGCAATCAATCTGAACAAAGTTAAATGTATTTAGCGTGAAAATTATGTTCCACGCTTCAAAGGACAAACCCTGTTGTACGTGTGCGAGGGTCGGTATCACCACCAATGTCCATTCAGACGGAAAAGCGACCTACTGGCACTGGCAACAACGGGGGTGCGACGATGGACAACGGTGACTTCTGCTACCACTACTAGTGCGCAATAGTGCACAATCGACAAATAGTCTTTTGAAGAAAAGTATTCAACCGTAAATAGGGCCACGCTCATCATATCTGTTGGTGAATGAAATATTAATGGACAGAGCACCAAACGGGCAGGAACAGGATACATGGTAGACTCGTGAGGGGAGACAGAGCGAAAAGGGAGAGAGAAAGAGTGCGAAAGAGGGAAAATCAAAACAAAATATCCAGAATTATGCGGGGGCCCGTGATTGACCGCCACCGCTCAGGCAGGACGAAAAAGTATATAAAATCCTTCCAGTCTACCGTGTCCCCCTTGATCCCGGCTATCGCCAAAAATACACATTTATCAGGTGCAAACCGTTGCAACGCCGCATTTATCATCCCTCGCGGCATCAACGCGACCGGGTCAATTAGGCCGACAACCGAGTGGTTTGGACGAGGGAGGGCAGCACCATAAGCCTCACGGCAAACAGTCGCCATCCGCGTACTGCCCCGACACATCACTGCAAAACAAGGACCCGACTAATTGAGCAATCGTCCGATTATTGATGTGATTTTATGATCACTCGTTGGCTGGCTGGCTGGCTGGCTGGCTGGCTACCAGCACTGGTTCGCGAAACGGAACTATCCAATTGATCGCCCGTCGATAGAAAGCGATGATTCACGCACCGAAACCGGCGCAAAACATCAAACAATTGGCACACTATCTGGCACACGGTTTGGGGCACGTGTTGACACATGCGTGTTTCATGGTGAGTGTTGAGAGTTAATAAAACGTTGCTCCTCTAGGCTCTTCGACAGTTTCGTGTTCCTTTTCAGGCCGCCAAGGGGATCTCCCAGAAAAGTGTCATTTCCCATAGCGCATCAATAATGCATTTGATGGCTTTTAAAGTGCCCAAGCTCGTCGCCCAGCACCACCAGCGACAGGAATATGGTCGTTGCGAAGCCATTAATTTCCATTAATCGAAATCTCGCTGGATTCAGTAAAGCAGAACCTACCACCTACCATAGACCGAAAAACATTGAGCCGGGGTTTCATATTGCATGTAAAATGAAAAGTATATCGCTTCTGTGGCTGCGTGACATCTTTTTGGCTTCATTGTTTGTTGTGTTGTTAAATTAATTTTACACCACCAGCGGACCAACTGGCCAGCTAGCCTGCCAGTAGACATATTTTATGATCATCCGTGCAAATCGTCCGTATTGTCCTATTTTTCTGGACCGTTGAATTCGCGCGGGAGCAAGCAAGACCGCGCGCAAGGATGCGTATCGGCAGTGTGCCTTATCAGCGATTTTTCGCTGTTGTTTGCGATTCCATCGTTGCCACGGTCGTTTGCAAGTGCTACGGTGCAGTTCATAGTGTGTGAGTCGGTGGTCAATATTGAAAGAGATATTGAATTTTGGAGAATCATTCAGTAGTTAGAGGACGCCTTTTCAAACAGGAAACAGGTTGTCAAACAGGACAACAAGGAGCACAATATAAAACTAAATGAGCAACAGAACCATTGTTTAATAAACAGACTATTAAGTTTAAAATCAGACACAAAATGAGACAAATAGTAACAGAAATGAAATAGTGATGACAAATAAATAAATAAAGGATAACAGTCAAATGGCATTAGAACAAAAAAGCAATGCAATACAGTGATGCCACTCCCAATAAAGACCTTATCGCTAGTACTGAAGATTCAGCATCAATTCCACGAAAGAAGCACAGCTCGAAGATGCAACGTCTCTACTGGCAATTAATCCGACGCTTAATCCGGCCACGCTAAGGAGAATCGCTGGCAACCGAATGGCAATCCTTCAACTAAATGCATATTTAACAACCGAATGAAAATGCTGATAAATTGAATAAACTGTCATCACGTCGCAAACACATTTTTAAGCTCCACAACTCACTCCCATTTGACGTCGATTGACGGCTGGTACGTGCCCATGAGAGTGTCCGGAGGTGAGCCTCAGGAACATTTGCACTAAAATTCACGCAGCAACCACACCAGGGGCGGAGCATTACTTATGAATTACTCAACCACCCCGGTCGCCCCTCTAGCATACTAGGCACTAGCGTTGACGCTGACGCTCTGGCACTGGCACTGGTTACTAAATTAAAGCAGATTGATTAATTTCTCTACTCGACGCCACACGCCGCTGACTGCCGGCTTCAAGACCGTCCACTGAGCTGTGACGTTCACGGTCACGATCGTTTGAGGCCTCGGATACTGGGGTAATATAGGAGGCGGGGAAGGCATGCACCGATTGTGCACTCGGCGACACGTGAGCGAACATGCTTTCGGCGAAAGAGAGACGACGACGACGACGGCGGTGGCGCTGCTGCCAATTATCGAATCAAAGTGCAATTGCTCAAACTAACCGCAAACTCGAGGAGTGAGTAGCGAGTGGTAGCATGGTTTGCGTAATCCGATGGATGGTGATGCTGCGCCGGGAGGCTATAGCCACAGGCCACCGTTCCTCCAACCCACAGTACGGCACGGCGTTCATATGGTTTCGTTCTCCTCCAACCGACACTCCGAAGAACGAGCATTTACTTCGAAACGAGCTCGCGGAACGGAAAGCAAACTCTCTGGCATAGGAATGCACCCGCCAACAATATCACTATCAATGCTTGGAGCCAATAATAGCCGCGTAAATCGTCCGTCGTCGTCTAAATGCCAGAAATGATTTGCGGTCACAATCCAGGCGCTCATTCAAGGATTTATCGACCATCGCCATGTTTAATGGGTAAGAGGGGGAGGGACGGCGGATTAATGACGTACGAAATCTAATCCTTCGAGCGAAGAAAGTGGACTCTTCGCCGGTCTCTGGCTTGCAATCATCCGTGATTGTAGCTGTAAACGATGATGGCGCTTTGATTCGCTGGCGAACGCATTCCGCGGGCCCATGCGGCGCTGATTCTTGGATTACAAGTTCAATTTCAATTCATGCAAGTTCCATTAGAGGTTCCCCTTTTTTCGACTGCATGGCTGCATTGACCTAGTTCCTTCATTAGGGCAGGGCAGCAGGCCAGGGAGGTTAATTATCGAATTACGCTTTACTTACGCTACCATCGCAATTAACGGAATGGTTCGGCAGAGGACTTGGTTGAAATGGTTTGCAGGCAGTAGCAGTACATTATGCAACGTGAACATCACTTCGAGCAATGGGCATGTCGGGTGTACCTTCGCTCTTTGTTATCACAAGCTTTGATCATGTTTGATAACAAAGGGATATTGAAAACACAACAACCGCTAATGAACGAAAAGGCAGTCGGCAGTGATAGACGAACGACGGAAGGCACGTTTGTTTTTGTTTTGAATGTTTTGAATCAAGTATCATTAAACGTAGATTAATTATTACTCATCGTTGCTTAATTTAGAATAAATATTGAACAATCTAATGCTAATGTGTAAGAGAGAAGCTTAACAATTAAAAACTCTATTCAAATACATAAACAACAGCATTAGACCTAGACTTTTAGCTGGATACCGTTCCAGTGTCTATGTTTTATGCATTCTACTTAGTGAAGGTGCATATTTCGTGTGTATCTTACTTATAATTCAGATCATTGCCTATTTTATTTGATTTATTACAATATTTTTTAAAGTTTCTTGATGTAACGTGATGTAGTTGACTAATGCGACCAATTGATAACGTCCAACAGCTTTGAAAATCGTGCAGAATCGATCGTTACTTCCAAATCAATCAATTCTCCCATAAATCTTTAGAGACTATAATACGGGAACAGAAAGCAAAAAAAAGGTACATCGTTGCAAAAATGAAACGCAATGTTGACTAATGCAACGTTAGTTAAATCCCCCCCCTTTATCATAATGTACCATATGCCAGCATCCAGTACAATCTAAAACGATTTGCCCGTCACCCCCATCATCGCAAACAAACACACGCGCACACATTACGAACAATTAGCTCATTATACTATTGACAAACTATTTCACCCCCATTTTTTTCTATGCATAATACACCCCCGGGGACCCATCGATAAACATCTCAACTCAAGCGTAATGTGAAAACCATTTCAACGGAAAAAGTGAACCCTCTTTTCACCCCTCTTTTTGTCGAATGCTAGTGATGCGCCTTGCGAGGTCCCTCTCGAATTTGTCACTCGCGAGGTGTGTTTTTTGTTTTTTTTTGGTCGCTCGCGATGGACAGATTCATGCAGGCACCCCAGTTGGTGGATCTACTCGCTAAACAATATGCAAATCCACAATGCGACAATCACCGTTCGGTGCATAGTCACATGCAGCGGATGATGCACTGCAAAACAGCTACGTGTTTACGTGTACACGGGCGCCGCAGCATGAAAAAAGTGGCAATTATACTGCAAATAGCTTCCGGCCACTAGAACCCAGCCTGCCTTTCCGCTTCCATTTCTCTTTCTCTGACATGATATCAGCTATCATCGGATAGATCGGATGTTGTCTCTCCCTCTTTTGGGCTCGCCAAATGACGGTTGACATGCGCTACTGGTTTCTGGTTCGGTGTCCGGTCTGTGTGTCTATCCCACCCCTTCCCAGCGCCACGTTGTCCTGTTTTAATTCCCCAAAAGCCACAGGATTATCATACAAGCGTTCCCGTTCATTTATCATCCGCGTACTTAGCTCCCTTTTAGTACCAGTGGTGGTATCGTGGACCACCGGGACTATCCGAGTTGTGACGATTGTGTAATTATTTATAAATTTTGTGATTTCCGCGGAAGCACTACTCTTCCCAGACCGCACCGTGGTGGTGATGGTGATGATGGTGCTGGTGCTGGTTGGTCGATAATATGACCCAAGAGTTGGCAGCGACGAGCGAACGAGCAAACATCAGCAGGGCCCAGAGGGGGTGGCGGTGGTTTTAACCCTGCACCACATTTGCCAATGCCCTGATGCATCATCCTGGTGCACACACCACGCCACACAATTCCACGCCACAACACACAAACCGTAGGTCGGCATTTCGTCACCAGACATCGGTCACCATCTAATGGGAGACAAGAGATACCACCAGGGGATGCTGCTGCCAGCCACCGCGTAGTAATGCGTCTGATGGTTGGTTGGTTAGTTGGTTGGTTGGGGCTTTGGCGGTTTGCGAATCACCTTTGGCACCTGCCTGCACACCGACCACACCACACAACGACCATTTCGGTGCTAAACTCATTAATGCCAGCATGCGGGCAATGTGGACTCATGCTAATCGGCCGGAATAGGTGGCCCGGTGCAGAGGTATGGCACCCACCTTCTCACCACGATTTGTTTGCTTTGCAGTTAAGCGAAGCATCGCCACATAGTTTTTGGGGGATGATAGAATGGCGAGCAATTCCTTTAGAACATTCTCTAAGTACTACACCACGCGAATCTAGTGAAAAAGATGCATCACAATAGACTTTAGATTGTCTTTTTAGTTTCTTTCTTCTGTCCTTTGCCAGAAATGAGCGTATTTAGGTAAAAAATATTAGCAAAAGGTTTCGTTAAAAGCAAATATTGATCTTTTCGTTGTAACTGAATCATAAAAGATGGAATTTTCTTTGCTAAGGGTATGAACATGTCTCAATCTTATGACAAATAGTCCGCCCACCCCCTTTATTTACTGAAACCAGCATTGCTTGTGTTAGCTAGCGCTCTTACTGCTTCTACCATCGGAGTTCGTTTGATGTGTCTACAGATTACAGCATGCTACCAATGATTCTTCCTTTGATTACTTGAAACGCTATGGTCTGATTCGTGATGCTCGAAAAAAGTGATTTAGGAGAAATTAAAGCCCTAATTCATCCCATCACAATCATTTCATTAAGAAAAATAACTTTTGAAACAGCGTTCTGCAAGCAACTCTGTTGAAATGATATCTACATTCACTCATGTAACACACAGCATCGTCAAACATAGCGCCACAGCAATCCAAAAACTTAACCGGCCCCTCGCATTGGTTCAAAAGTGTTCCCCACAATTCCTCCGTAACATCGTAACACACGATAATTGCATTGTACGTTGTTTGATTCACGCCAACCCCGAATCTGGTGCCAACCAGCCAGCCAGGCAGATGACCACTCGCCAGCATACGTCACAACATGCGATGCGCTCGCTAAATGACCACGGTGCAGCAAAGTAACAGACCGCTTTTCGATTCCTCCTCCTCCTCCTTTCCACGTGCCTCACATTTGTCTTTGCCTCGTTCCCACTCGACTGTGCGTGCTGATGATCGATTGAGCAATATCGCGAAGCGCAATTACCGATTACGCGAGGTGCTGCTGCTGCTGCTGCTGCTGCGAATTTGGGTAAAGCGATTTTCCTTTTGCCACATTGAATCATCGCACCATCGAGACAGTGATCGCGCGATCGTGTTGCAGCTCATCGGCACTCGGTCCCCGATCAGTGACTATTCTGTAACCGGTGCACCGGTTTGTGGTGGATTCCTTATATCAGGCAATGAACACCCGTTGACGGTAGCGAACGTGCCCGGTCCGGGTATCAATAGAACACGCTTTGGGGGTAGGGAGAAGGTAATTTTAGTTCCTTATGCGGAACAGGTGATCATTCTGCCTTCGGTGTGTTACCTTCGATAGCCGTGGAAACCTTTTGAGGTGGGTATCAAGTGGTTTTTTGTTTTTTTGTTTGTGTTGCCTAACTTTGAACCTAGTTCTCGTTTCCTCGTACCCTTTCCGCATCTTGGCGTTTACCTTGAACAATCTGTCCATTTAAGTAATGGCGTATGTCAGAGAAATAGGGGAAAAAAATCATAGCCTCTGGTCATCCGATCACCAACGTGATCTCCGATAGCAACAGTTTGAAACGCGATCGTTTATGCGGTTTGGCGCTTTGCTTTTTGCCAACGAGGCGCTAATGTGAGTGAATGCGCACTTGTCGTTCGAAACGTTTGTTAAGTACGCTAACAACATGACAGTATGATAAAATTTATGATCTTTTGTTGTTGTATTGTTTTTTAAGGTTTTAAGGATGATAATCGCGAAAAAGTTAATCATACACGCGATCGTGTACGGCAAACAAAACGGTTCTCCGTTTCTTCTAACAAACCATCGTCATCACTTTGTCTCACGTGATTTCTATCGCTCGCCATCAGCTTACTTCCGCTCTCTAGGCTCCGTACAGGCGTCTTTCCTCTTGCTGTATCTTGTCACCAGACCGGTCGCTCGCTGAAACACATACACACGTTTGATAGCGATTTTTTGGGATACCCCTTCCTAATGACGACGCATATACGGCACGCCGTCAAAGCGCCAACATTCCTACGCAGAGCCAACAGCAAACAATCCGTCGTCGTTTCGAGGCCTCGCTGTCTGTCTGTCTGGTTTGTGACCCGCACTCGCGCTCGCGGTGGGAATACGCTTTCTCTTCGTCGAATGCGAAGAAGGAATTCCGAAATGTTTCCTGAAGTTGCGCCGCAACTGAAGGAAGTGTTTGTGGATCGCAGTTTGTCGTTCTCTTCCGTTCGTTCTCGGTTCAGTGTTTTGTGCGAACCGAGAAGAACGCTGTTCCAGCTGTGAGGAAGGGGGTGTTCCCGTGTCGAGTTATCATCACCGACGCGGATCGAACGCGAGACCACCAGAGACACACATACGAGCGTAGCACCGGGACGACGCGTACCGGAGCAAACAAACAAAATGGTAGTGAGAAGCGGGCATGCACCTCGCTGATTACGCACAAGGAGACCACAAGGAAGGTGTGATTGGGGCGGGGAACCGTGCAGCAGGCAAGCCCATTGGCTGATAATGTAGAAAACACAAACGTCACAGCACCGAACAATGAGCTTTTATCACTGTTCCACCCATCACTAGCACCGCGGTTAGTGCGAAACAATCGATCTACCACGTACACGCAACCGTTTGCAAGATGATAACAAGTTAGCAGCAAAGATGACACCGACACGGAGGACGCGAAAGTGATCGCGGTCGTTGTTGTTGTTGTTGTCGACACTCGGGGTTTGATCACGCGGTACGGCACCAGCACCACGGCGGTTAGTCACTCTAGTGCCTCGATAATTGGTTCCGTTCGCAGATCGCAAGACGTAAACATCTATGCGCCATTGTCAAAGGCTTCTTCTGTTGCGGGCTTCCTCGCGAAGCGTCGCGAGATGTACCAACCACACATACACGCAACCTACTCAACAGCAGCAACGGCGCGGACACCGCGGACACGGGCGTGCGTTCGAACCGGGTCTCAGGGGAGAACTAAAACACGCGGCGAGAGTTGGCTTTACTCACGCTGTCGCCGACACAATAACCCTCGTTCGGCTCGCGTACGATGCACCGCCTCGATCACTCCGCGATCAGCAGCAGCAGCAACAGTTTAGCTGTGGCTTAAGGCATACCAAGATAGGCTTTACCGAAACCGAGAGCCACCTTTAACCAAAACTTGCCATACCACTCTACCGGGGGGAGGAGTGGGAGATCGGCAGCGATCATATACCGGCGCTTAGCCGTCTCTCGCGATCAGGGGGGGCACACACAATTTGCGTTTCGCTGAGCTGTGGCCCCCGCTCTCGCTCGCGAACTGTGATTGCGCGAGAGCGGGTTTTCCCGCGTCAAGGGCCACGAAGATCGCGTCACGAACGCTTGTTCCGGTGGCTGGTATCGCGATCGCGCGCCCGTACATTTCCCACGTATGGCATCTCCGGTAACAACAAAAGCCCCTATCACGTGACCTTGACACTTATCATGTAATTTAGAAGGTAATGACTGTTGTTTTCCGTAAAGAGACCTTTGGCAGGCGGGAACAATTGGAGACGGTATAGAAACATGATTCAGGAGGAGATAATAGAGAAACTAACGAATCGAAAGTCACCAACAAACATGTAATCTTGAATAGTAAAGCAATGGAAAAAAGGGAGTTATGCGATCACCATTAGAAAGATCACTAAAAGTTTTGCCAATGAGAATTTATTGGCTAACGGATCCACACATCGGCGATCGGGGATCCACATCATGAAAAATGAAAACCAAGGAATCTAGTTCACGCTTAGTGATAACAGTAAAGGCTATTTGAAGAGGACCGGTCCGATCGCTGTACAGTCCTCAATGATAACTGCATTACCGGCGGAGTGTGTGGGGCTGTTAACCGAACGAGTGGCGTTCAGAGCAAATCGTTTCGTTTTTTTGCGATAATGTCCTACTCCCGGACTGACGAAGGTTTAGGTGCTTATTCTGTAACTTTCGATTACGATGGCCTCAGGCGTTCGATTCATTTGGTTCATTTTGTGTTCATTTGGTGTTCACGATCGCCTGCATGTCGAGTGCATTTTTGTGGTCGACAGCTGGCGTTCTGTTTACATCGAGCATCGAGCATCTGAAAAACAGTTATAGCGTCCTGATTGTGCATCAATAATTTCTTTCTGCTAATCGTATACTATTATTACAAAGGTTAAGTCGTTTTTATACCGAAAAAAACAAGTTAATTAACAGTTTTTTGACTTCAAACTGTCATTTTGAATTGTTTATTGTTTTCGAAACGTTTCGAAATTCGCATGAATCATCGAACGCCTGAGGCCATCGTAATCGAAAGTTACAGAATAAGCACCTTATAGTTGCCATGATTCGCACCAATTGGCCAGTACAATGCACAGACTGTAGGGTCCAACCGCCCCTTTCGCTAGTATGTGCCTTGAATCGATTGCCGCTTATCATATATCACATTCGTCATCGTAAGTGACCGAAAATGTTTCAACTTCACACATCACACACCGCACTGCCAATAGCGAAACAGCAAACGTTACACTTGGGTAGTACAGGGAGTCGGCGAGCCAATTCGTTTAATATTCGCTTTATCTAGCATTCTGCAAGATAAGACCGTTACACATGTGTTGCCTGCTAGCGGTGTGGCGGACTACACGCAGCACCATCGTTGTTTGTTTAGTAGAAGTGGTTGGGTTCGATCGATCGATGAAAGACTTAGCACTTGGCCAACGCCAAAACGCCTGACGGGTGCTCAGATCGGATTTAGTCACAGCCTCAGCAGGTCTCTAGGTGTTGAAGCGGAACCAATAGTCGCTAGAGCAAACAGTTTGTGAAGAAGAAATCATTCCCTGCGGTGTTGTGGAAGGTTTGTGCAAACAATAGAAGCGTTTATGGTACATTCATGCTCTTACACTAGTATCCTAGTGAGATACCATATCTATGTTCATAAAGAACTCAGTCAAATGTTCAAAGTGTTTATAACTTGCACAACGAACCTCTACGGCACGTGTGCGATCTGTGGTGCGCGATTATCTCGTTCCCAGAAGATGTAAACTCAAATAATGATTCATTGAAGTGAAGCTTCGTATCTTTAAAATAGTCGTTAATTTGTACCACGTGATCCTCAACAACTAGATCTTAATTGTTTGAGAATTTTCTTTCATTTCTTTAACGGCAATTAGTGGCAGGAAGTGGACTGTGGGTGTGTTGATCAGTTTATGCTAGAGAGCCGGAGACATACTAACAAACCACCATGTCCTGGGTATTTCACTTGCTCTGGATGTTTCTAGTGCTAATGCTGTTCTTTATTGTGCTGGTAAGTAACCGTATCGTGGTCGTGAGAAAAATCGATTAAACGCAATCGAACAATGATACCTGTGACGTGAGAATCGAGAGAATCGATCGCAGCCATTGTATTACCAGCATGTGAATACAGCTATCAAGAGACGTGCATGTACTACACAATTTCACAACACCATGCACCAAATTTTACGCTTTGTCGATGCAATTTCTTATCTCTTATCGGTGGATCGATGAATCGATTCCTTTGGATTAGTAATTTGATTTCCAAATGCCATCCAAGGATACACAATAACGATTTTGCTTTGTTCATTTCCAGCGACGGATATACTATTTTGGACTTCACGTGAACCGACCAATATCAACCACCAACCGTCGTAAGTGTTGTTTTTTTAAACAAATATCATGTCGATCAAGTGTGACGAATAACTTTCTAAATACAAATCAACCTGATTTACAGAAACTCGCCAGCGATTCACAGTATTCACAATCTATCAAGGAGAACAACGATCAAACGCACCGCCATCGGAGCAAAGTCAACCACCAGAATGTAAGAGCTGGCGCTTCCGTCTCTGCTATAAGAACAACATTTTAACCCATCTCTCTTGCAGACATTGAACCTCAACCGCCGCCAAAGTACGATGATGTGATAAAATCACCTGACCAATTTCAGAAACCTCCACCGTACACTCCAACCGCTGTGGCCTGAGATTTATTCTCTAAATGTTCTTTTTTATTTATAAGATAAACAATAAAACCTTAAACTATTTACTGTTACCTTATCCTCCGGAGCACAGTGTAAACTGCTTGGGCCGCACGATCTACTTACGAGAGATTAATCGAAATGATGCGAATTTCATCGTAAGGTTTGTCGGTTTTCGGGTTTGTCTTGGCATTGCAAATATTCTGCACCACTTCCATGCCCTTCTGTACGCGACCGAACACGGTGTGCTTGTTGTCGAGCCATGGCTAGAAGGTAAGGTAAAAACGTTAAACATTGATCGTTGAAACGAGAGGTGCACTACCGTCGAACAGATTCTTACCGTTGGCAACACGGTGATAAAGAACTGGCTGCCATTCGTGTTGGGACCCGCATTAGCCATGCTAACCGTGTATGGCCGATCGTGTTTGAGTGTCGAACAAAACTCGTCCTTAAACTCTCCACCCCAGATCGATTGACCACCAGTACCGGTACCGGTCGGATCTCCGGTTTGGATCATGAAACCCTTGATGACACGATGGAACAGATGCCCATTGTAGTACCCGTTCTTGCTGTGTACGCAGAAGTTTTCCACCGTTTTCGGGCACTCCTTGCCGAACAGTCGCAGATGCACGTCGCCCATCGTTGTGTGCAGGACGGCATTGTCGTAGATCTTTTGAATGCCTGCAAAAGTAAAGGATGATCAATATCTAATCCAGAAAGCTGATCCAATAAAGGGACAAGCATCTTGTGTGGTCTCTAGCACATAGGCAAGCGTAAGTTTACCTTCTCCTGGGTTTAGTTAGGCAATGTTGGAATGGACATTACATGGGCACAATAAATGTAGGTAGTGGAATAAATGGTTTTGCTGCAGTAGCATAGCACACTTACCTTGTCCTTCCGTGACGGAGATGATATCTTCCTTCGATGGTTTCTCGTTGAATACATCGCGATCAATATCCTGCAAATCGGAAGGCAACCGCCGGGAATAGAGGTAGAACCTTTGCTTTCTGTAAATGGAGCAAAACAATACATCAATAACCCGATTGATCGGTAATGCTAACCGGTCAAGCATTTGCTATTTACTTGTACGCTGTGCAGAACAAGGTAGGATCATTTGGGATCGCCTGTGCAGCTTTGTTATCCGATGCTTCCTGCTCGATCGTATTGGCGGCTTTTGAGAACTTTACTTTTCCCTGTAATGAAATGGCCGTTAGCATGCATCGTTCTAAGTCGAAATCCTTCCAGCAAACGTACCTGGAAAAGCGCCAAATTCAATGGTCGTAGGTTGTCGTTCTTTCCGATAATCTTTGCACACCGGTTCGTCTCGATGTTGACCAGCTTAATGCCTAGCATGGTCGGGTACATGATGAAGTGACCACTGTAATCGAACATCACGTTCGTGTGCGCGAAAGAGTCCGATTTCTCCAGATCTCGCTCGTTAGCCATACGTCGGCCAAACTCCATGTTAGACAGCGTTTGCGATAGCTGCTGGCTCTCGCTATATCGTGCCAAACTTTCGTCGTACACACGCAATAGTTTACCACTCAGAAAGCCAAAAACACGCACTTGACGATCGGTAGACATGGTGGCAAACTTCTTACCATCCGGCGAAAAGCTTAGTGACGTAACGATCGTTTTGTTCTTCGCAAACTCGTACAGACTGGTGTCCAGCTTTGATTCAAAGTGGACCAGTTTCGTGGGGAACTTGAAGTCATGCCTCGGTCCGTACCAGTACTCCAGGATGCCGGCTTTGTCAATCGACACAGTTACCTCGAATGCAGGATTGTACCGCAGCACAACGACCGGTTTGGTGTGCAGCTTGTCAATCGTGTGCAACGGTGTGTTCGTTCCCTTGCCATCATATACGCGGATCACGGGAGAATCTTGATCGGCCCTGTTGAAAGTGAATGCGAAACAATTAGTTACCATCAGGCCACCGTTCAAATCGATCCTCAAGTTACTTACACTGCCAGGTAGCTGATAACGTCACCCATGCCATGGATCCACTCCACCCGATACGGTACATAGTCCAACTGCAACATATTGATCATATCAAAGTTGACCACATCGAACACCTTGATGTTCTTGTCAACCGAGGCGGTGCAAAGGTAGGTTCCGCTGTTGTTCGCCGCCAGCCACACGATCGGTGCCAGATGGCTGCGGAAGTGCTTCACAAACTCGATACCCAACTCCATCTTCTTCCAAAACTTTACGTGTCCATCCTGGCTCACGGTCACGATGAACTCCGTCTTGGTAGCGACCAGATGCGTGATGGTGTCACGATGCATGTACGACTTCTCGTAGCACTCCGCATCCGGTAGGCTTTCGACGTACAACTTTTCAAACTCCAGCACTAGGGGACGGCAAAGTGAGAATTATTCTCCAGAATATAGTGTATTGCCACTTCAACTTACCTTTTTTCTTCTTTGGCTGGGCTGCCGCCGATGGTAACGGACCGATCCACTCTTCATCGCCATCATCTTCCGGTCTTTCCTCAACGGGTGGTAGAGGTGTGTTTTCCTGTTCATCCTTACTGCGCTCTTCTACTTCAGCCTCACTGGACCGGCGTTTACGACGATCTTTTTCCTTTTCACTCATGATTTCAGCCAAATAATTTACCAAAAATCGCCGACGACGAGCGGGAAAATCACGATTCGCTGATAAACAATGAAAATGTAAACAACGAGATTGACAGACCTCGCTCGCACGCACACTCACACACTTGCGGGAAGAAAAATACGTGCAATCACTTGCTTGCTTCCTTGGTCATTTGAATCGGCGGTTTTGATCCTTTTTTCTCGCTTTATTTATAAAACTTATTTATTATCCGTTTTCTGCTAGGATTTAGAAATATAAAAGGGAGTGTAAAATTACGTAGTAGTACGAAAAATTGATATCTAAAGATTTGGCTTCCGGTCCACCTCACGCTCATCAGTACTTTCGTTTCATGAGGGAAATGTTTGGATGTTTCTTAAAGTGTGCCTCAAACGATCCTTTAACGTAGCTTTGCACAAAATTTAACTCGTTGTAGCTGCGCTCGATCATACGATTCGTTTCCAGCTGGTTGGTACGCTTGGCTCGCTCACGCTCCAGATTGGCCGATTTGATCTGTTCTTTCAGCGAATCCCGGTATTGCTGGACCGCCGTCTGTATCCTGCAATCCGCTCGCAAAGCATCGTAGCGTATCTTTTCCTGATACTCCCGCTCCTTCAGCGCTTCTTGCTGGCGCTCTTCGCGATCCCTCAGCTTCCGGGCTTCCA
>NC_064877.1:67750646-67778146 GCF_943734665.1 Anopheles aquasalis | reverse complement strand
CGTTACGCTGGCGACTTTATCTCATTTGCATACCCATCCATTCGTTCCGTAATCCATCAGGAAAGCCATCTGTTACGTTTGCTTTAGAGTACAAAAAGCAAAGACAATTAAGCAAATTATACTCGATCCGTTTTCCACGAAAGGGTCTCTAAGGGGCCATTTAGAACGCACAATGCATTGTGGCGTGCGTTAACCTTGACTTTGTGTCTGGCACCGTTTTGTACATCGGCGCCGTCGTGGAATTTACGAAATATCAATGACCTTATACCCAGTACACGACCCAATTGAATCGAGTGCACGCGAGTGTGGCTACATCAACCGGCTTAAACTTACGCAACGTGTTTCGACGCACGGCATCAGAAACAAGTTCATTGACAACCAGGTTCAGTGGACTCCCGGCCGCATGTGAGAGATGAGGTTCATCATCACCATCATCATCATCATCATCGTCATGTTGCGTGCATTCCTGTGCCCCTGCTGGGAGGCCCCAGCATCAAACCAGTTTTACTGTTCTCCTTCTCTTCTCGCACCATAATGTTGTGTACCGTAATGATTGGCGGCACTTCTCGGTGATCTAACCGTCGGTGGCTCAACCGTCAGTATCGTAAACCCTTCGCTCATGTTGGTTTTCTCTAAATTTTGAGGCCTAATGAACCATCTTTCTTTGTTCTACACACGATCAAGCAGTGGTTAAAGCGGGAAACATAAACTGTTTAATGAAGAAGCGAAGATTACCATCTCAGCCTTTAGAGGCTTCTTCTGATCGTTAAGGGTGTTAGACATTGTGGGAAGTTATATATCTAGAATTCTTTGTTTTGTATAATGCAAGGTTGTGAAGGTACTTACCGCATTACAATGATAGAAACACCAGTCGACGTCCTAGAGAGCAGTACGGTCATTGCCGCCACATACGAGTGCACCCCTATGCTGTTCACTTTATCGATTCATCCGTTTATCTGCCTTATAAAAAAGGGTACTAATTGCATTTTAATGTGCATCGTTTCTAATGCAGTACCCTCTTCATCGCTTCAGCACATCGATCAGCACAAACATGACGGGAGAACAGAAGGGAACGGTCCTGGTCACCGGTGGAGCGGGATACATTGGTTCGCATACGGTCGTGTCACTGCTCGAGGCCGGCTACGGAGTGGTGGCACTGGACAACTTCACCAACTCGGTCAACTCCGCCAAGAACGAGTCCGTGGCGTTGAAGCGTGTCGAGGAGATTACGGGCCGGAAGGTACACTTCTATCGGTGCGATCTGTTGGACAAGGATGCGGTCGAGCGTATCTTCAAGGCGCATCGCATCGACTCGGTCATCCACTTTGCCGCTCTCAAAGCGGTCGGTGAGTCGATGACCAATCCGCTGCTGTACTACAAGAACAACATGATCGGCATGATCAACCTGCTCGAGGTGATGGATGGGCTCGGTATCTACAAGATGGTGTTCTCGAGCTCCTGCACGGTGTATGGCGAACCGGAGCGACTGCCGATCACGGAGGAAAACCCAACGGGCAATGTGACGAATGTGTACGGCCGCACGAAGTACTTCATCGAGGAGATGCTGAAGGACGCGGTACGGGCGGATCCGAAGTGGAACATAATTGCACTGCGCTACTTTAACCCGGTCGGCGCGCATAAATCGGGTCGCATCGGCGAGGATCCGACGAAGCAGTTCACCAACCTGATGCCGTACATCGCCCAAGTGGCAATCGGGAAGAAGGATGTGCTAACCATCTTCGGTAATGATTACGATACTCCGGATGGCACGGGAGTACGGGATTATGTGCATGTGATGGATCTGGCCAGTGGTCACGTGGCAGCGCTCAACAAATTGGACAAGGAGCATCTCGGACTGAAGGTACAAACAAGTTTCTTGTGCTACTTTCATTCGATGACTTATAGCGCATTCTCCTTTTCTAACTTTGTCATTTTGCGTTCCTTTTCTAGATGTACAACCTGGGTACCGGAAAGGGCATATCTGTCATGGAGCTTATCAACACCTTCGAGCGAGTGAACGGGGTCAAGATTCCCTACGTTATCCAGGATCGACGTGCCGGTGATATCTCGTCCATGTTTGCCAACGCAACGCTCGCCGAAACGGAACTCGGATGGAAGGCGGTACACAGCGTCGAAGAGATGTGTAAGTAGCGCTTGCATTATGCGTGCCGGAACGTGTCCATGGCATGTTACTTAAAACCGTCGTCTACTTCTTCCAGGCGAAGACTTCTGGCGATGGCAAACCATGAACCCGACCGGGTACAAAACGGAACAGGCGAATGGACACCATTGAGTGGGCTTGCGGCTTGACGTATTTATTTTAATGCCAGCGCACGTTCCACGTCTCACTCCACTTCGGCCAGTTCATAGAGGCGTTTATTTTGCAGTTTCAACACTTCCATTCCAAATGAGGTACAACCGGAGTGCAGGCTGCGAGCGAAAAGCTCCAGACAGTTTGGTGCTTCGAGGGCAAATTTTGTGCGAATCAGCTCTGAAACAAAAACGGGAACCGGATTACCTTTATGAATAATGATAATAAAGCGATAATTTTATCTTAAAAAAAAAGGGAAACAATGCAGCCGTTCATTACCGTAGAGAGGCGGTTTGTGGGAATGCAGGGCACTCGGTATGCTGTAGAGAAATAGCTCCTTGGGAATGGATTTGGCCAGCGAAGAACCGGGTGGTAAGCCGATGAACAACCGTTCGTACGGTTGCTTACCGTTGGGCTCTTTGAATCTACACACTGGATCTCCCTTCTTTGTAATCTTGGTCCAATACCAAGCGCCAACAGTTTCGAGTCCCCACTTGGGGAAGAAAACGCTGGCAATGGCATCGATATGGGACGGTGCGTTCGTGCACCATACGATCACGATCGTGTTCCCGTGCAAGTGGCGTTCCAGTGGGATCTGTGCGATGTCCTCGTTCGCCAGCATCCGGTAGCTTGCCCGTGCGTTTGCTCCCTTAACCCGTCTTATGTATTTGTTCCACCAGGGTGGATCCAGCACGATCAAATCGAATTTCTCGCTCTCTGGCAGGTACTCGTTGAACCGACTGATGGGTGCATTGAAGAAGGTAACATTCGGTGGCACAAGAAAGCTTTCACCGTCCAGCTCAGTGAAGACAGTTTGTTCGGAAGTATTTCGTCCGTTGAAACAGCTATCAGCATTGTAGGTAAAGGCCAGATTGAAATGATCAACAAATTCCAGGGCAGGTTTGTTGGATTGCTCGTGCTTCTCGTGCTCGGCTCCTAGTTTGCACTTAATACTGTTTAGATTATCAGAAACCTACAAAAGGAAATGTAGTGATGATATTTAACTCTTAGCTTGTGGCCTTTCCAGCTTACCTTAGCCGTAATTTCGTCAAACAGACCAGCTGTTTTCACGCGTTTCCGCTTTTTAGGCGGAGGGATCTCCGGTCGATCCTCTCGATAGTCGTACGGCGTGTTGATGTCGAAAAGTACGCCATTCAGGGAAGCACTTTGGATTCGCTTATCGTAAAAATTGTCCTTATACAGCTTGGCCACACTATCCCGATGGTTTAACAGAATAGAAACTGCGTTTAGCTCACGGAAAGCCGGCATCGCGGAACAAAAAAACGGTTTGTTTTGATTGCGCGCCACTTGACACTTCTCGGTAGAAAAAAGCACGGAAATCGACGAACCCGAAGAATCGACGAAACCTGTTTGTTGCTGTCAACGTGGGGGTGGCAAATTTTTAATCGAAAGTATTTAAGGTTTTGCAAAGTGATTACGCAAAGTTGTTCGCCAAAAACGTAGTGGTTTTTGCTTAACTTTTGTATAAACCAAGTCATATTGCTTGCCTATTTAGTGGTGAAGTTGCTGCGAGCGTTCTGTAAACAGTGAAGATCGTGTGCCGGCTAGTGCACTCCCCTCGGAACGTGGTGGTGGAATGCATTTTTGAAAATGCAACAGCTGATTAACCCGCGGCGTGCATTCTGGGCAGGTAAGTCAAACGAAGATTGTTCGAGTATTGTAGAATTTACTTGTCCCTAAACATTGTCCCCCTTTGATAAGTGAAATAAATCATTCAACGCGCTATGATGACTGGCATTTTTGGTGGTGTCTAGCATATCGAACGATAAGAGCACGGGTGTATGTGAATTGGCCCGTACATCAGGCGCCCCAGCACATGGCACACGTTGTTTCGGTCAATTGATTCGGTCAATCTCAATGACGCCAACATTCTAATGCGGCCGAGGAAAAAGATCTTCCTCAAATGCCAATGTGTGGGTGCAAGCGTACCTGTTTCCACAAATCCTGTGGCATATTTATGATCGGCACCAATTTCTCCCAAAAACCAAATCGCGACGTCGATCGCCAGCGAACGTGACCTAAATAGAACAAGTTTTTGGGGGATTTGTTCCTGTCCCGCGACCGTGAAAAATGAGCCACACAAGTGGAAAAAATGGACAACAACGTGGAATAGTAATTGTCGTACCCACAACACCTTCGATCGTTTGCAATGATCTACATAGCAAGCGAACCACGTCCACAGAACATAGCGCATCAGTGCGCGATCGCATGTCACGGATCATTTGTATTCCTCTAGCTTACTTGCGGAGCACCGCAGAGTAGGCTATACCGATTTAGTGATGTTGTCTTGGATGCAGATCGAGCTTCCACAGACGAAGGCACATAAGAGAGAGTTAAATAAACCATGCTTTCTGGTTAAATAAAAATGACTGCTGACCAAATAAATGAATGGAACGACGAACGCGATATGGTTTAAGCTGCTCGTAGCTTAAAACCATAAATACGATACCCGGTGGGATGGAAATTGATTTAAATTGAAATATTTTGACACCTGGGTCAAGCGGTGCGCCCGCGTAAAGTGTTCTTTTGATGAAACTATCGTCTTTCCTCTCTGTGAGCACTCCCCAAATCGATGCCCAATTTATGGGCACGTGAAAGCGATAAATAATGTTATCCGATGGTCACTGGCCATGAAAAATATGAATACGCAGCACCACATGTGCTCGCGTGTTAGTTTATCGCTGCACCTCTTAGCATCACAAATGAGCCTTTGTGGCCTATCTATCCAATGTTCGATTGGGAATGCCCTAGGCTACATAATAGGGTTCGCTAGGTCACTGTACGGACGAAATACAAACCCCCGTGAGACTCATCATTAAAGCACACGGTGTCCATCGTGGGCCTCCTGCTGTCCTCGGGGTTTCCAGCGATGGGATCTTCAGCATCAGATCTCACTCATAGCGTTGCGTCGCTCGCTGGTGCGGAAACGGAAATTGAGATCGATACATCAGAAACATTCCGGTTCATCTCGATGCCTATCACCGACCATTGACCCGGCTCAGTATGCCCTTCTCCCCAAAAATTGTGCATTCAATCAATGCATCATGGAAGCACCGCGTGCTGCAGCCACCCAACGTGGCAGCTCGACGGCCGGAGAATGCATGTAGTGCCCGTCCGATGGCGCTTGGCCTGATTGGCGTCGTCGTAGCCAGACCAACCGGAGTTAATCGGTAATGGTGCTTTTTTAATGCCTCCGGGATATCGCTGGTCAGCCGTGTCTGGGTTTGTCTGAGTGCGAGCGCCACATAGACTTACCATTTCTCTTTATCGAAGAACAAGAACATTCAACTTCATCATTGGGAAAGATGGTTGATGGGTTTCGTCTGCGTCGATTGCTCTCGTCAGCGTGTAGGGGGGGCACTCGATGGGTGCTACTCTATAAAGTTACAATTGAATTATCTAATCCCATTTCCTGCACGAGCGTTGCCTCAGAGTGCTACAATTAAGATCTTGGCCTTCATTTCCCCCCCATTTTCGTTCGTACCTCATACAGATCGAAGCCGAGATTGAGGAAAGTGTTCTATTACCGATGTCTGTGGTGTGCTGCTATATCCATCGAGATGCACTTATAAAATAGCTTGGAGTAACGCTATCCCTCCCAGCAATCCGATAGCCATCACGATGTCTGGTTTGATTCGACAGGTCGAATGAACAACAGGCTTTTTCCCTTACCAAATCCTTGAACATTGTTTAATTACCTAAGTTTTCCTTATTTCCCACTAATATGAAGTCATTAAAACTAAATATTATTTCCAGGAAGTAATCAAGGCATTTTCAATTAATATTTTGCAACTTTTTATGGGTCAGCTGAATTTTTTAATATGGTGTAAATGTTTTTTCAGTGTTTGTTTAGTCATGTTAAAGTGAACAACACATGAACAATATAAGTGGATGGTTTGGAAAAGAAATATAATAAAATAAAGTAATGTCAGCAATTCTACTGAATAATAAAAATGAATGAATAATTCCACTGAAAAATAATATTTATTAATCAATCAAAAGCAAAACATATAATTACAGCTACTAGCCTAGTAAGTATTCCAAGCAAGGGCTACATTCCTAGACGCAACATTCGTGGTTTTGTGGTGACATTGCAGTGTTCGTTCTTGTACAGAATGACGCAGAAACCACATAGCATTGATCAATGATATAGGCTTTCAGTAATTGATAACTAGCATTACTCGGGGTTTAGATGGGGTGGATACGGGATACGCTAGAAACGAATAGTAGCAAACCAAACCGGGAGCCAGCTAGGGTGCTCCTTCTTCTCACCACACCAGCTGCAACGGCACCCGGTGATTAATTGAATTAAAACCAACGCACATCGCGCTTCGTTCGCTGATCGATACTGCAGCCGGCCGTCACAACCGGCTAAGGTTCCTGCATTCCGACGAGATGGTCACTTTCTTTGCCAGATTCTTCCCCCCACGCGCAGCTAGCGTCGCACTGGACGGTGTGGAATGGTGTCACAAGATGAAGATGATCTTGCCACGAACGGACCTGGCGTCAAACATTAGCTGCCGGGGAGCAACACGGTAGCAGAAACCGCGGCTATCCGCTGTCTCCGTGTATTAAGCGATATCTCGAGGAACGACTGATACGCTGGATGTTGGGCACGTTCTGGGCGAGTTTATTTTAATCACTTGAAAAATGACTTGGTCATCATCATCATCATCACCATCTACAGTTCTTTCTGCTCCTCGCCGGTGGTGCGTCTGGAGCGCGGACTCTTCTCCGGGATGGTAAGCTGAGGTCATAAGTCACAAGCCAACCCGGCTAGACCCTTATTATTCCATTACACTGTTAGCTTTTAATTGGTCGGATTGAGCCAACAAACACTACGGTGCCACGCTGACTTCCAGAGGGGTAAACTACCGAAACGTGCTATCCAGCGAGCGTGTTGCTGCTGCTGCGGCTGCTGCCGCTTCTTCTGGCGCTGGCCATGGAAGGGAAGTAATTTGTTTAGCGTGCCGAGTACATATAAATGTGTAAAATTCCTTCGCCAGACGGCGACGACTCCGGACCTCAGCGCATCCTCCAGATAAGCATCGGGGAAACGCGGATCACACCGGACCATCGTAGCCGGTTCTTTCGACCGGAGCCCAGGAGAGATGGAATCATTGGTGGGGCGGTGCAAGCTCGTCCGAAATGATGTTTTTGATTATTTTTATGACCGATCCAACCGGCGCTCGTCACGGGCTTAGCTTAGCGGTGAACAGTGCAGATGACAAATTTAGTTCAAAAACACAGTGAGGCAGAGCGAGAGAGCGAAAGAATTTGAGGGCTTTTTTATGATTTTTATTCGTAATTCCGACAAAGGAAACAAGATGGTCAGCCAGATTACGGTCAGATACGGGAAAGAATGGGACATCAATGGAGCAAGTGCTTGCAGTAAAAGAGGCGGTACACAACAAGCAACGTGGGACCGTGGGCATCTCACCTTACGCTTTACGAACTCCCTAATGCGGCCTCAATATTCTGGAATTCTTATACAGCCTTTTTCCAACAATTCTTTAGTAGAAAACTTGCTCATAAAGAAGCTAATAGAGTTTTAATCTGCAAAAACCCTGTTCTCCTACATGTTCGCGCCATTACTATTCATAGTACAAGATCCTTATATAGAATGGAGCCGTAACCGACAGTAAATTATCTTATTAAATCGAGCGAGTCCTGTGTCAACACGACATTAGTAGAACAGTAAAAACACGCGCGATTCGCGCGTCATTTCCGAAGATTGCCTCATTCCGGATTTACACCTCGAAGAACATAGGTATTCCCCTTCTAATTGCCACACACCTTAATTTTACAACCGGAGGCTATCCATTCCGGATGAAACATTTCCTGTTCCTGGCTGGCTGGGGTTAATTCGTATTTTTCGATCGGACGATTCCGTTCGGTGAATTGTAAAAGAGTTCCCCCCGCCGGGAGCAAGAACAGCGGACAGCATTATCTATCTGGCGACCATGTTCGATACTTGGCTCCCGCTGAGCTGGCTGGCGTCATACTGTGAATGGCCTGCAAGGAACGACGGGGGGGCTCGTGGATAATATACGGAATTATAGTTTTATGGCGGCTTCGACACTGGATCACAGTGCTCGCGGGTTCCAGCACCGACAAACATAAAATAAGTCAAGCAAAGGGTGTCAACGCTAATAGTATCGTCGTGTTTAATGTTTTTGCATTATAAATACAATTATTTGCACTTATCCGCTGCGTATCATCCACCCTGGAGTGGCCCGGGTGATATGACGATCCAGGGATAAATGAAGGCCGACTCGTTGTTTGTTTGGTGTCGATGATGATGCTGATAGGATTGGATTTTATTATCCGGATACCTTGGAGCGTAAAAAACACGACGAGAAACGAGTGCATCCCGTTTAATGTGCATGCGACTGGCAGCTGTCCGCTTTGATTCCATCCATCGATCTCTGGCCGGTCTGGCGCAACTCGCTCGCCGGTCCTGTTCTGGCGTTCTGATGATGGGAGCGATCCGCCCCGCCCGACAACCGAGGGCAACGTTATTATTATATTTATCTCCGGGATTTATACTGTTGCTGTGCGTAAATCAAATCGTAAAAGAGGCTGCATCGGGGTGTTTTTTTTAAATATGTTTCTGTTCCTTTTTCCCATTTGTTTGGTCCTCGATCTTAAGACCTTTCATAAAGACACACACAAACACATGCAGACACGATCGAATCGGATCTGAAATGGGAAATGAAAGTAACAATAACACGACAACTCAAGACAGAGTACGGCAGTATTGACAGTCGCTCAAACTTTTATCCCAAATTCGATGCACATCTTCAAACCCAGCAGAGGAAGAAAGGGGCGTACGTGGACCATGGATGCTTCTTCGACGGTTCTGTCTTCTGTTCCGAGGCAAGAGCCGAAAACTCATCATCTCATGAGAAAGTCAGTGAAACGTTACACGTAATAATCGGCCCCTGAATGGGATCGGTTTGGGAAATTGGTTGGAGGAATGCGGGAAATAGGTGTGGCACAATGAATAAGCGCTCCGAAATGGGCGGTATAGTGTTGCCCCTGTGTTGACCCTTGAGAAATGGTGCTTCTTCCCATTCCCGTTCCCGTTCACTTGGCACCCTTGGATTACCCCGGAGGCTGCGTATGATTCAGGTAGCCAAAGGTCGCAAACACTGAATGGGTGCGCATTAGATCGTATAGGAAGGTGAGAGAGGATGGCAAAAAAAAAAGTGAGTTGCTAATGCTATCCCCGGGCATTCCGGCTTATGCTGCGCATGGTGCAGAACGAGAGGATCATGCGCTGCGGTGGTTGGTATTTTGCCAAGATAATACCAAGGTAATCGGTAGCGCACCGTGTGTTATTACAGCCGCAAACAAATATTAGCGCACCTTCATCGCGAATATTTATGGTGTCGTAGGGCGGGAATGCGGTCTAGAATAGTAATCGTCATCGTGCTCTGTGAATCATCTGTGGTTCAGGCATCAGATGACACTTGCTTTTTTGATAACAAAGATGATAACTGCAGAAGCGAGCAGGATTTCTATACAACTATTTCGCAAACTCATTCCATGATAGCAGTAAATTAAACTGACCACATGATCAACAAAAGATCAGAAGCTTCTTTACATGCAATGTTCTTCGGTAGTTTTTGTCCGGAAAGACTGCGCTGAGCGAATGACTAAGTGAACCGTGGATGGCCTAACTCTTGATCCTGATCTTCATCTACGGAATTTTATATATTTTTTTAGTTTAAGAAAGGGCTCGGGTTTGAAGTTCATTCTGTGTTTTATACCGAAGAAAGATTAATTCATGAGGATATTTTTATACTAAAATCGCGAAACCAATTTAAAAATTTATGATACCGAACCTAAGTATGGACTGTCCATTCCAAAAAGATATCGATAATAAGTGAAAAAATCATAATCATCTTTAAAAAAACAATTAATCATTAGTATCAAACTATTAAAATAACGATCCACCTAAATAAAAACGTTTAGCGACTTCACAGTTTTAAAACGAATTAATCATCGAAAGGATTGCCGCGCGGACAAAACAGTTAGTGAGTTGGGCGATTCGCTACAGGGTTTGCCCCAAGGGAAATCTATTTAGTTCATTTTATTGAACAAGTAATAGTTTATTAAGTTTACTATAAATTAAGAAACTTACAAAATCCACTTGAAGCGTCCATTGAGATCATCAGATGAGTCAGGTGTCGATTTAAAGGTCATGGTTTGGCAGACGTGTAATATTCCTTTTTGTGCTCCTGATTGTTTGATCTTCAGCTATTCACGAACATGTGTTGGATTTTTTTTAACATATATGAGAACGGACGAGCCGTATGTTTAACATGTGTTGGATTAAAGGATACAGTTTGGCATTTGATTGAGATTGCTTATCATGAGTCAAGGTGATCCTACCAAATAGAGAATATGTTTTAATGCTCGACCACGGGCCATTGTTCATGCAGAGTGGTCATTGTTGGTCTGCCTTTTTGTGTTATCGGAACGAGATCTCTTTTAAAATAGAAGAAAGACTAAGAAGAGTATTTTTCGTGTAAAGTTTACTATACAAAAAAACGGCAGTTGAAACGCATCTTTAATGTATTACATGCGTCATAAATTTGCCCATAAAAGTGACTCCTGGCTCGTACTGGACGTATGAATTGAACCAGAAATGTCAATTAGAGTTAATTGCATTTTTTTGTGTACATTTAAATGCTAACATCGTAATTTCTCACTAATGACATGCATAAAAGATTACCAAGTTGTTTTATAAATAGCTTTTAACTTTGATAAAACAAACCATTACGGTGTACCGTAATGGTTTGGAAAGAGAGCGTGCACAGCAATTTCTGTGCTACGCCGTATGATAAAAATACAAAATATTCTCGCACAAAAAAGGATTTTCAAATGTATTTTAAGTACTTGACTGACCAAATGGGTGGAATTAATATATTTACACAAAATCAATCTCTATATTCTGTTTATTGGTTTTTATACAAAATCCCATTTGCCAGGATACATCAGTCTATTAAAGGACCAACTTAATCGATCTTATAGATCGTACAGATAGAGAACAAACTCAAGTATACCGCTTAACAATTGCCAGCCTTCAGCCTCTGAAGGAGTCTCTGCCAGCGGGCACTACACCTCAACTCACGCATTGGGTTTACTCAACCGCTGCACGCTTGCGCCCGATCAACGGCGGCATGCGTTCGTTTAAAACCCGGAGCCAAGAGACCGTGTTCATCCTTGTCCGTGTTCATTCAAAAGCGAAACGTGGTCCGAGACGGTTGTCGGTCGTGCAGCTGCTGTTGCTCTAGCTGAGCGAGCCACAACATATTACGCGTGCAGTAAAGTTTTCTATCGATCGGCCGCAGAGATCCGCGAGTGTTTATTTATTGACGTGTTTTACTCTGCTCTGCTTCGGAAGCAGCAGTACCTTCTGGACCTGGTCCCCGGGGGCATAATACCGGTTGATCGGTGTAACGGTCTGTGTGGAATTAAAAAAAAAATGTTTTTGTTTTGATACCTCCCGACCTGGCCGCGCGATAGACGACGGTGCGGACGCCTGGCTAGCCGGCCGCATCCTCAAGGACCCATGAGTGAACAGCGCATCCGAGTGATTGATTATCAGTGATTACAGGGGAGGGGCAGTAATGGTTATTAGCCTTGTATGTGTGATAGTGACAACGAAATGTCGACATCGATCCTGTCTGCCTACTTCTAATCCAGTATAAAACGTGCTCCGAAAGGAACAGTCACACTCACCAGCGATAGGCTGCTTCTGGTTCAGCCTGGACAGGATTGTCCTCGAAAAAAACAAACAACGTTCCCGCGATCAGCTCCGGGAGGGAATTAAGCAAGGACTGGCGGCGTCCTGCTGTTGGCGACGGCATTAATAAATTAATTAACTTTGATCGTGATGGCGCTGGTGGTGGCTAAATCAAGCTAATAAACATACAGAAAACGACCACGGCGCAGCGCAAACCACCCGAAACGCCGCATAGAGAAGGGGAATCGGATCGTATTTTTCGATTGCCACAGCGTGGAGTGATTGCCGGTGGCGGAGAGTGAAGCCCGGAGTGTGTGTTGATACGGAACTTCCGTTAATCTGCCTCGTAATTGGCCCGCCTCGGTACAACGGAGCAGATTTAGAGTGGCCAGAAAACGGGCAAACCAGGGGAGATCGAAAGCAACCCGTAAACAGTTGGTTCCGGTGATTTTACGGAATACACGGGCCCGTTTTTTTTCTCAGGCAACGTTAGGGTTCACCCTCGGTTTATCATGGTGCGCATCTGATAACACAAGTGTCTCACGTGCTAGTCTGTGTCTGCGTCTGTGTGCGATTGTGTTTTTATTTGTTTTATCTGCGTCCCCGTAACACGGAACGGGACATCGCGTTTATTGGCACAAATCATAATTGTATCGTCGTCGAGCGCGCACGAGGAGAACGCAACGGTGGTGTATGGCCACGGACGCTCGTTGCTTCCAACTGCTGCTGCATGATCATTTATGATCATCTCTCCCTCGCAGAAAGACCGCCGGGGGCCCCCTACCGGAAAGGAAGTGCTCGATTGTGCAAATTCGTTGTCCATCGTCCGTCGATTGGCCAGCCTGGTGGACGCTGGCTAATCTCACGGGTCAGCCACGCAAATCGGGAGCAATTCCTCCCCATGATAACGCTAGACTGTCGATTCTAGTACGACGTGTGTGTCTTTGTGTGTAGACGAGTGGAACTAGCGCTTGTCGTGGATCCGAGGGGTGTATCTGCGGCGCAAACCACCACCGCAACTGTTGTTGTTCGCCAGTTCGGAATTGTTCGCATTGTTGTCACTTCGACGAGTGCGAGTGTGTCGTTGGTGCAGTGTCCAGTGTACTCCGTGTTGTTCCGCGGCCATCTGTATCTCCGGTCATCCGGAGTTCCCGACGTGAAACCATGGCAGACGTCGAATCGCAGAAGATATGCGGCAAAGCGAAGGCCAGGATCACGCTGCCCGTCGCCATCGATGTGGTCATACTGACGCTAGGTAAACCAAAACACTGCGACACCGTTCGGTGTGCGACTCCTGCACGCCTCAAGTCGATCCTCGGCGATCGCGCTTCACACGGAAAGGGGGTTATCTGGTGTTAGATCGTTGTTTGCTGTTGATCAATGCTGCTCGTGCTCGTGCTGCTGCTGCTGCTGCTGGTTAGAATTCGACACGACAAACCAACGAGCCCAAATTCTAACGTCCTGATAAGACGCTTCGTTTACAAACGGACACGTTTACCCCCGTGCGCGCCCCGGCAACGGAAGCGTCGAGGGACATGCCCCACGTTGGGATTGGTTTAGCGATCACTCCCAACCGTGACTGTTGTTTGACTGTTTGATTTGAAATGTGCGGCAATTATCGCGACATTTAGTTGGGAAATCAATTAAAAACCTCGCTGCGAGAATTCGGAACGAGAAACTAATAAGCGTAATGTCAAAACATTGATTAGCGCGGAGCGATCGTTCGTGAAGATTTCCTCCGGCTAGCCTCTGCGCAAATCCAATGCTGTAGTGACAGAATCATTGCTCCTGTATTGCAACGCTACTGTCCCTGTCCATTATCAATAAAAAATCATGAGCTCTCAACATACCCATAGCCGATGCGGTTCATTCGCCGCCGCCCCCCCGCGGGCTTGTCAAAGTCAGATCGGAACCGATCCATCCTGAATGTTCGCTGCGTAAGCTCTTATCACGGCGCTTCCGTGGTCTTCTCGAAAGACCCCAGGAGCGAGGGGCGCTATGACTCAACCACAGACTCCGCCGAGAAGTGATCCGAAGCGGTAGAGCGATTTTTTTTTTCGGTGGAAGATCCTCACGGAAGAGCAGAAAGGAGCAGGAAATAAGAAGAAATTCGTCCAATAAAGTGGACTCATTACGGGCGCTGGCCACTGGGTTCGCTGTCAGCAGCTCGCATTCATTCGTTCGCCTCGGTCTCAATCCATTAGCCGATTGTAAACGTTGTTGTGGGACGGTGGTTGTAAGAAAGTAACAATGTAGCTCATTTGAGGTACAGTAGGTTCCGTTTCATGTCACAGACACCATCCTCCCCTCCCTCCCTTGTTATGTTTGCGTAATGCTGTTTGGTTCGTTTAAGTTATGAGAACGCAGCTTTTGCCTCCGGTTGACACGTCCGCCGTCTGCACGCGCGCGGTTTCGTTCAAGCGCGCTCACATAACTTCTTTATGCGCTCTGCTGCTGCTGCTGCTACTGCTGGTAATGTGCCTCCTTTCCGTCGGTTCTTGTCTTATCACAGTGGAGTATTGTTTTGTTTCGGGAAAGGGGAGGAACACCCGTTTTTGTCCGTTAACCGGTTGACCAGCACCACCAGCGAGGGCCATGCGGTGCAAACGATTTTACTGGGACTTTATCAGATAACGTGTACCCTGCTTCTTCTTCTTCTTCGTCTTGTTGTTGACAACCCATTTTTTTGGTTCCCAGCTTTTTTTTTGTCTGTCGCATTAAATCACCTTTTCTTGATAACAATTTGTCGAAGCAGCTCGTCCAGCAGCTCCCGATTGCAATCAATCTCCGTGTGGTGTGGTGGTGTTTTGCGCTGATGCTGCTCCCACAGCGCGATGATGGCGTGTTTTTGCTTCGATTTTCGTCAATTTTATGATCACTATCAACCCGCCCCGGGTTTCCGTGTGCGGTTCCATCGATGAATTGCGCTTGCCTCCATGTCATGTTCCTGGCAGAAGAGAGTCATAAATCGATCGTAACCCATTTTTATGCTGCAAAAGACACGAAGAAAAACGACGGCATTCGGGGACGGCGCTCTCTGCAGCACATCAGATCGCTGCCCCTTCCTGCCGTCGTTCCGTCGACTGGGAAGTTAAGAAATCAAACCACGAAAACGGTTCGATGATGGTTGGGTGCTGCTTCTTTCCCAGGTCGAGTTCAGCTCGGTCTTATGCTTCTAGCAGACCGTCGCACCACCCATTGATGCGTTGATGCTTGAAACAATAAAGATTCCGCAAACGCCGAAACTCTGGCCGTTGTTCCGCTTCCAAGAACTGGACTGCGGCGAGAACCGGAGATCGGATCGGGACGCCATGGCATCCAACACCGACCGACAGAACCTTCGCTAGGTCCAACGGCGACGTGCATCGCGCTATCGATCGACGACGGCGACGTGTTATGATATGATGTGCGCGCATCATGTTTTCGACATTTTATTGTTTCCTCTTGTTCCTTGGGTGTTTGGGAACCCCGCGACGGGACGCCCGCGGGGCGGTGGAAAGAGAGTGTTGCTTTTATGGTTCTTACGTGAGATTCCCGGTCGATCGGGATCGGATGCTGCCAGCGAAGCTATGTAGCTCGGTTTCCCTTTTCGCGGTTTTGGTTTCCTGCTTTTCGGCTGCTGCTGCTGCTGCTGCTGCTGCTGCCCGCGATCCACCTTTGGCTTCCACAAAATCCAACACTGACGTGCCGTGGTGCTGCTAGTTCCGTTTTGCAACTTTATGACTTCTTGCGGCAACAAGCCGGCGTCGCCGTAAATCAATGCCGACTCTAGTCTGTAGTTCATATTTTACGACCCCTGTTTTCGGCCAGGGCGAGGACTTCTCGGGAGTCTGGTCCCTTTTTTCTCATGTCCGGAGGTGGGTTTCGATATGTTTTTCAGCGAACCTTTGCTCCCTCTGGCATTTTTTTTCTCTTTTTTAGGGAGGGATATTTCCGATGAAACACGATTTCAAAATACACAATTTGCTCCCTCAAAAATGCTTCTTTCCAATTCATTGCTTTTCGTAGTTTTCTTTAGGGGTTGGATTCAGGTGACCACCGGGTTCGTGGTTCCCACCACAGCGGGTAAAACAATTGACAAAACTCTCCGATCAAGTTTGTGGACAGTACAAGAAGCGACGGACGATCGCTCATCCGTCCGTTTAGCGAAAATCTGTGGGGAAATTCGGGTTTGTTTTGTGTCGATCACTATCTATGCTAATCGTGTTCGTTCGCCGCGATCGTCTCGTACGCAGCATCTGCAACCTGACTGACTGGCGAGGCGTCACGCCCACGGACCTTATCTGCCATTTATACTTTTCAACGGAATATTAGCGAGAGGTGTTCCCGGTAAAGGTGACAAGGTTTTCGTGTATCCGTCCGTCCATTCGTCCCCGGGTTGCAGCTTTATCGTGCGTGGTGCCCGTGCCGCCTAATGCGTGACCATTTATCGCCCGGACGGTCCCAGGAAAGATTAACTTCGCACTCCCCAAAGCGAGGCGGCCGCTTACGGGTTTTTGGTTTCGTGTTCGCGCAAAACCAGTGGGCTTAGCACCGTCGCAGCCTCGAACAAGAGGGAATCATATTGAGTTGACTAATTGTTGAGCACAAGTAAAGCACCGCCACTAATCGTTCATGCGACCATCCTGGGGTCCCGGAACAAGCTGAGCGGTGGCAATCAACCACATGTCGCGTTGGTCATGGTCAGGGAAGTAACATAATCCAGCAAAAGCAATTAGGAACAGCGCGTGTGCGTGTTTAGTGGTGAAGCGTAAGGAATGGATTTTAAAAATAACAAACAAGTTGAGCACTTTGTGGACGTCATCGGAGATGTCGAATGATTAGAGGAGGGACGTTAAATAGCCCAGTGGAGACGGAAAACACTGTTTTCTGATCCATTTTCGGTGTCTATTCACGTTACATAAGCGTGTTGTCAAGTAAAGCGTTTTTTCTTGCTTTTTAGATTCGCTAACTGACTGCCATTGTCTTGTTTGAAACTGTATGTTCTATATCTTTTGTCTTGGTTGTACTTATTTAGCTCTAAATTATTTAGTTTGTTATTAGGAGACGATATCACAAACTCAGTGATTATTGTTTAATTGTGATTTTCTACACATTAACCAGTTTTACCCTTAATTTTTCATTAAAGTGACATCAACTACATGTTTAGATTATATAGAGACACAATAATTATTTAAATTAAGTTTTATATTCTTAAAGACACTTGTATTACTATTTCAACGATTTACATAACAGAAAATAAAATAACGGAGATTCTTCGTATTTATTTTCTTCGATATTTTTAAAGTCCTTTGCTATCGTCAAAAAGTCTTGGTTAGCCTCGATCTAAAATGGATTCTGTTAAAAAAGTACAATCTTCCATTAAATTCTTTTAACTTTTTCCATTATTTCTTCTCTCCTCTCCACTGAAGACCCTTTCTTACACTCTTCTAGTTAAGCTAGTTTGCTCGGAACATTTAAAAAAATGCACTTGCTAGATACCCAAATGCAAATTGGAGTAATAAAATGCAATTTAAGTATCTACTACATTTTAGAAAAAAACAATCTTTTAATTTGCAAAAAATGTCAAATCATTCGCTCAGAAATTGCCAAACAGCAACACTGTGCCCGGTGAACCGATTGACTCCTACGGACACATAAATCACAATCTGCAACAATTAAGAACAATGAATCTGGACATCGAACCTCTGACCATCGCGATAATGTTTACGCTCGAGTTCTTCCGGCCCCCCCGCCCGGGGGGGGTAAATGGTTGTGGGTAGGAGAGAAACAAACAAAAGTCGCGAAAAATCCGCTCCACGATCCGGACCACGGCAGTCCGCAAAGTATCCGGTATCGGAGAAGCGCGAAACCGTTACGCGACAGACAGTAGTGGCCACCACCAGTAGTGACCAGAGTGCGCCAAAGTTGATACATCGGAGATCCCTCGCCAATCCGGTTGTAACGCGAACCTTCCGTAGTGCGAACGTTCTCCCCCTCTTTGAAATCTCTTTTAGGTACGTTTGCCACGCCAAGTAACAAGACACCTGGCGTGACAACAACCCGTGGTGTCGTTGTCGTGTCCCCCCATGGCCGATTCTGTTCCTCCAGTTCCCCTGGCCTCCTCTTTCGAGCGTTGAATGAAATGTCGTATACATTGCAGAACGGCAATTTGTACTCACAGTGCAAGGGAGAGCATCGAGAGTGGAACCCGATGAAAGCTAACAGATCGGCAAATTTATGCGATCGAGCGCACCGATCATCGGCGATGCGGCGAGCGCGTGCAACGAACCGCGGACCGCGGGCTGGGCCGATTGCTCAAAATGCTAATGATGCGTCGCGAATGCATTTGTCACAATGGGCGAAGCACAACATGAGCGCATGTGGATGACTTCGAGCGGTGAGCAGCTTCTGTATAGCTTCGGCTTATCGTTCCGGATCAACGACGATACATTGCTCCGTACCCCTGGTGCCGTAGCGAATTGTCGCCAAGCGCGATGTCAACGGCATAGAACAGATGCAATAGACCTCGCAGAATAATTGTGCTCGTAGCTGCTGCTGGAACAACATATTATAGTAATGAAACAGGGATACATTCGCCCGTGGTAGAAAGTAGAAGCGAATAATCTCTATACCGAGGCGACATGGCGCATACTGTTGACTGTTTCCATGCAGTGAGACGTGCTAGCTCTCGACTGCATTTATCACTCGAAACCACGGATGGCAACCATCTTATCTTGTAACTTTCTCCACCTCGATACTGGACTCTTTCATGCGGAATCATGCGGTGGTGTCTACGCCGATCGGCAGCATTCCTTCAAATGGCATTCCCCTCGCTTATTCACTTCTCCATTGGCACGCTAGTAGTGTGCCAACGCCGCGTGCCTGTTGCTAAACATAATTGTTTCGCCCGCATAGGAAAACCATCCTAGACGTGTTTAAGCGAGACGGTACGACACTTTGGTATTCCTTTCACTTCACTTCATGCACTTCGTTTCCGTACCGGTGACCATGGCGTGCTGGCGATGGCAAACCGAAAACCAATAGCAACCAACGGAGCGCAGCACGAAAAAAGGATTTTATGACCACGAGAACCCCGCCCCCCTTAGCGTTTTATGAGTTTTTATTGTTGCACCGCTGCACACCCGTAAATCGGTTCTTTTTTTTGTCTGCTCTCGGCGACGGTCTCTCGTCATCATCACCGCTATGACGAGCGATTGATAAGGACAAGGATGCTCACCGAACAACGGAGGGACGGGCAAGCGCAGGCACCGATCAGTCACCGGTGGCCGTTGGTTCGGTTTCTTCCAGGCATAAATCCAGCCATAATGAGTTTTATGTGTAGAGGCGAGCGAGCGGCAGTCACCACCTCCGCCAATTGCACGCCCAAGCCATCTGTCTGTCCGTCTAGCCAGCTTGGCGGAACGAAATGCAGTTCTCTTGTATGGCAGTCGGTTGAAATGCGTCACTTTACAACCCTCCCTGGCGTGCCTAATGCCTTACAGTGTCTGCACGAACCGCTCGAGGAGCGCTCAAATGCTCACTAATGGCTCCTGCTCTTGAGCCGCTGAAGTTTCTGTGAAGGAGAACCACGGCGTCCAGACATTAGGGGCATTGCAGGTCCCCAGGTGACGTCGTCGTGACAAGCGCGGAAGGCACGTCACCAATTCATCAATCAATCGCAGCCAAAAGGTGCGCATATCCGGGACGCGTTCCCAAGGCACGGGTTGCTGAAGCGATCGTTGCACTCCAGACGAGCCAGCCAGCGCGAGCATTAGCCTTTACTCTCCGGAGGAATGAGGATCATGTCCGGAGCACGAGCGCACCCGATGTGTACATGCATCGGCGATCCATGCCGGGAATGCTCACCTCACCGACATAGAGAGAAAGAGAGCGACCATGGCGTGCGTTTGCTACCAGATGCCTGGTACCAGCTGGTTTGTCCCCAGGTTCCCGGGAATGTGGTCACTTCCTATTACAGATCGTCGCTAGTCGACGGAGTCTACGAGCGCCCAAGGGGGCGAGCCTTGCTTGTTCGGTCTAATTGGCTTGTACCAGCTTCTGGTAGAGATGTTCCGCCCTACACCGCTGGTGGCATTGTGTTCCATCAGCATTCTTCTGCAGTCCGCAGTCCACATACCACGGGACGCGAGTTTATGTTGTTTGGAAATCGCTTACCAACCAACCAACGCGGGGTATTTGACAAATAAAGCATGTGTAAAAGGGTTTCCCTGCGTACTGAGCGAGTGATCGCGGTACAAGCTGCCAGGAGGAGACACACATGCGTCTTCGTCGTCGTCCATGCCCGGGAGAGACAACGGAGAATGCGTTGTCTATGCTGTTGCTGCATCCACAGCTCAGCGGCGTTGTGTTCATTCCATGCTTTTGATTGCCAGCGCCTAGACTGTTCTTACACTACACATGCTGCCCCTAGACGGTTGACTTGTACTCTCCCAATCCGTAAACAGCCGCTAGCGTCGGCTGAACGAAGGAATACAAACAGAGCCCCCGGGGGACTCGCTGCTTATTTGCTGCTCCGTGCTTCCGTGCCAATGATCTCTCTCGCGCGCTAGTTGCTTCCTTTTTCCTGTTTGCGCGCGGTGTCTTGTCGTAGATCGTCGTCTGTGGAGTGCGGAGTTTGTTGTAGCGTGTCGCGATCGGATCGGATCGTTGCAGCGGCACAACAAATGATCATCAATTAAGATCGTCGAAAGTGCAGCGGCACGAGTGACAGATGGGATGCCTTAATCGATTATGTTTTGCCGCCACCACCACCACCACCACCAGCACCACCACCAGCGATGAACTCGAGCCGACAATGAACATGTCGATCGTTCCGGTGTGATCGCTCCGAGGTGCCGATAAATCCTTTCACATGCGGCTCTATCGTTACCGGTTGTCCGGTTCTAGGGTTGTTGCATGGCCAGGCGGTGGTGAGATGCTGCAGAAGGGATCATGTTTCACGAGTAGTAGCAGCATCTTCTTTTCCACGTGTTCTTTCGTTGGCAACGAGTTAGATTAAAGAAAAGGGGTTTTGAAATAGCTCGGGGAGTTGTCTAGGCTTCTGGCCAATGGGTACGGCCAGGCGCATCTGCCCTCCGCTAGAGAAGAAAGAGAAGCTTTGTGTTGAGGAACTGTGGACAGACCCAGACACCAGAACATCTCAGAAGTAGCAGTTGTGGTAGCAAGTTCGGGAGCTAAGCACTCCCGCTTGACCGTCACGCGAGTATCATCTGTCGGATTGCATTAGTGTCGCTGGAAGATGGATAGAACCGGACTGCGAGACGATTGTAACATGTCAATCACTGCATCTCCGATGGAATTTCATTTACGATCGATGTTGAATGTTCTGTGAGCTTCTAAGATCATGTATTTTATCTAAATCCACCTTGATTTCTATCCGTTGCTTTCATCAGTAGATTAACAGTTCAGTTAGTTCTACAAGCACCGTACTTAGTTCCGGACCCTTGATTGATCGAATGGAACGAACTGAATTCAAGCTGTTGACTGAAGAGGAATCCCAATAAAAAAAAAACTTAATATTAAATCCAACGCATCTCATCCGTTACTACATCTTGCTGCCATTAGCACAACAGCGCGATCTCCAAGAATGGTTCGTAGCGAGCATCCCATTCACGGGTCCCGTATCACCATGTGTTGAACAATATTTTATGTTTTCGCGGCCATAATTCCCTCTCGAGGGAACCCTTTTGTTGGCTGTCTGAATGGGGATTATTGTGCACCGTACCGTAGCCTGTTGATGCGTTAATTCCCGTTCCCCGTTAAGCATTTGTTGATGCACCATCCGTACCATTCGACTTTGCTTCCTTGCGAGACATCGGTATCGTGTATGTGTGTTTACGGGGTGCCTAACACGTGAGTCAAGACCTAGCTGACGCTAGCTAACAATGAATAGCGCGTCCTTGGAGATGAATCAGCCAAGTGGTATTCGTTCCAGCGATTTTTTTCCCTTTTTTTCAATGCTCTCCCGTAATAACCTGGAGCTTAGGGTAAAGCAAAATGTCCAGGTGGCCTGTACGAACCCTCCAAGAAACTTGATCGTTGCTGGATGCTGGAGGATGAGTTAGGGGAATTAGTTACTGCTGTCAAGAAGCTGCTGCTGCTACTGCTGCTGCTGCTGCTGCTACTGCTGCTGCTGCTGCTGTGGCTCTAGATGTTATAAGTTACAAGCGTAAGCAGGGCCAATGGAATGGGCTTTTCCCTACGCAAATGATGCGCTCGCATGTTGATGGAGAGAATTGTGACTCGTCATTTGATTTTTTATTAATAAATTGCCCCAAAGATTGTTCACAACTTCACAATCTTCAGAAACGGGGAAATTGAACGAAAGGAAATGAAAATTAATTAAGTAAAAATCATTCCCCTCCCGTTTAAGTAAGTTTAAACGCTCTATGAGATTTCTTTTACTTTTAATTAACGTGTTACGGTGAAAATATTCTCCAAATATCGCCGTTCATTAGCACCGACCGGCAATTTTGCGACTTGAATCTTCAGGATTCCCGAGTTTTGTTTGCATCTTTTGTTGCTCATCAAATCGAACCGTGTATCGTAGCTGATAATTGGACCAATTTAACAAAATCCTCCGCTTTCTTTGTACGGAGAAGACAACACAGAAAACGAACAAGAACGACTCCGCTGGATTGGTTAATCAAGAAGACGCCAATGATTGTCTCAGCAGGGCACAAACTTAATCCTTGCCTTTCATTAATGCACGAGGCAAAAAAAAACCCCAAGCCATCCGTACGCACACAATAACTGTCATTATGCTCAACGGTGGGATCATATTTCCGATGGTTTATGATTAATGTTGATCGAATTCGCATTATTACGATAAACTATATAATTTCCTGTTCCCACGATCTCCCCCCGAGAGAGGGATGCGGGATTCACTCCGTGACCTATCGTGGGGACATGACCCACGTCTCAATTGCGAAATGTGTGTTCTTCGGCCACGTCTTCCGCGTGCCCTTGTCGTAGCCGGCCAAGGATCAAAGACGATGGCGGCTGTAAGGCTCGTTAATTATAGAGTCACACTAGCCGGAACGGAGCGATATTGAGTCCCGGGTTTATTCTTTCAAGCAGCGCGCAGAATCTTGCGAAACACGCCTCACAACAGGGTGTCCCCTTTTGCTTGCATACCAGTGTAAGAATGGGAGGTATTAATCCTGAGGCGCGCTGCACAGTAATGGAATGACGACGCGCAGCGGATAAGTTCCCTGTAGCCTGTGTAGCCTCGGCTTGTGGGCTGCAGGGAAGCGTAATCATATGCTAAGCCGCTTGGACGGAGGTTGAAAAATTGACAAATTCCTGTACAGCGTTCGACAGCTTGCAAATGACTGTCGCCGGGTCCCCGGCCAATTTGGCAAAAAACATAACGATAAAATGCGATAAAAAATGGTACGCCAACGAGCAGCCCCGAGCCCGGAGCAGATATCGCTGGATTGGGTTTGGATACAATGCGGTTTTTTTGCGTTGTGCATGCATTAAAATGTTAATACCAACCTCCACAAAGATGATCGCATTAATGAGTGCCGGTGGCAAAAATGTGGTGCTGAACCATTTTGTTAACCGGCATAAAATCTGAAACATTAACAACCGCCACGGAATGCAAAATAGAGAATCGCAAATTATGAATATTGATTAAAAAATTAAAAATATTGGACGGCGACGAGCGATTCTAACAGCTGGAGCAGCGCTGGGAATGGAAATAAAGTTGGACAGCTTTATTTCCATTTCTACGCAAGCCAACAACAAGAATCGATAGACTCGCCTGAACCCAATCGATAACCCCTAGACTGTCCGGTTATCCGCACGGATAGCAACTCAATCGTGTGGAGAAGCATCGTTTAATAATCCGTTAAATTATGCCAAAACCTTCAAAACCAATGTGTGCGCTCGATCCGATCGCGATCTAATGTACCGAACGCACGATCACCAGTCATGGCGATTCTGCTGCTGCTGCTGCTGCTGCTGCTGCTGCTACCAGTGACACCAAAGTGGTGAAGATGTTTTTTTGTTTGGAATGCCTTGCGGTCTGAAAGCAACGCATCCCGGGCTGGGTGTCTAGCTGGGCGTCACCTGGGACAGCTCACTAAAAATAGCGAGGGCAACACACCTGCATGCAATATTCAAGGTTAACATAATGAACGACAAATGGACTCTCATAGAAGGACGGCACCGGTTTGGCTTCGAAGTTATCGATTCCGGCAGCAGCATGTCTGCCGTCATCCGTGGATAATGTAGGGAAAGCGATAATTAAAATGTACATTACGACGCTTTGCGTATGATGCTGCTTACTGCAGTTGATGACCATGTGCCCTGCTAGTGCGATATACACCGCAATCAATATTATAGTTGTTGCTTTAGTTGTTTTTGAGCCCTTCACGTAATTAAAACATGTCGTCCTGTGTGATAAGCACAAGTTTAAAGAAGAGGATATCACGGAGAGCCAGTAGATTGAGTTTAAAATATAAAAAAAATATTTTTTAAACAATCATATAAATAGTTTCTTAGTTAAAATCATTTAACTAAAACTTTAACATTAACGATCTTTTCCTCGAATTGTTTTTCTAGCTTCCATTCCACTTCTATATGCATTATATCCGATGTACTATTAAATTATTATACCCTTAAATCATGTCAGTGCATTCACATTTTCAAGTGACAGCCGTATGGCGGCAATTAATTGTTTAGCGTGGCACTACCATTAAGCTACTTATCTTATGTCTGGTGTCGTGCTGGATACAGGGAAGCACTGGCATGATTCACTCAATCGATGCTCAAGAAAAGCCCCAACGGCACTGCTAGTCATTCGCTAGGCACGCGATGGATTGCACCTTCCAGGCGCCACCGTCTGCCATGATGCCGCGGTGAGTCAACGGGCAGGTTACGAATTCACGGACGTGCCCTGACCTATACGGCGTGAATTCCTGAGTGACACGAATGTTTCTCCATTCCTCCAAGAGACATCTTAATGAAATCCCAAAATGATTCAACACGATGCAGCGTTCGCGTCGGAGTTTTATTTTATCAATCGCTGTTAACACTTAGTGGACCCCCTCCACGGCACTCCGAAAGCAATGGGGGCACAAAAGAGTGATCATGAGAGCCGGAGGTGATGAGGTCGTAAATATCTGCAAATATGACCGTCGGCCGGTTTGACGAGACCACCTTGGCAAGCGAATCATCATCAGAGAGCATATAATCGGCGGACAGGCCGGGGCTGCCATATGTATGCGATGGACATTGACAAGAGGGGGAAACCAGTTCATCTTCGTGTGTGTTCTCCTGTCCGCTCGGAAGATTATTATTAAATGCCATGTTTACGGTTTAGTCCGCCTCTCGGGTGTATGGGGCCGAAACAAAGCAAAAGTTGGCGCGGAATAGCAGAAGCAATCATAAATCTGCTAACACATCTTCTTGGCGTTATTTATCGGCTAGGGTTGAGTGAGAAACGGGGGAACCAAGCGGATGCCATAACAGTGCCGGCCGACTAGCAGATTAATGCTGATGACACCTTTTGCGATACTCCCAGCTCCCGTTTGGATGGTGTTAATGTGTTGCCATGTTGGTCAAGGTACATTCTTAAATTTTAATAATGCCCTAACCACATCTACTTCATCGATCAAACCACTGGACGGTCACGTAAAAGCATTGTGCGCCCAAACCCATCCGCTCCAACTGAAAGAGGTGTCGTCAGTCCATCGTCTCGGCCAGCCAATTTCGTGCTCCGTGGAAGCCGCAGATCCATAAATCACTCACCGCTAAACATCACATAATCGCGCTCGAATGCCAAAAGCGACGAGCATCTGGTTTTAATTTCGAAATCCGTCGGTATCGGCGCCACAAGAGAGTGTTCGGTATTCGGCATTCTTTTGTATTTGACTGATTTTCGACGCATAGGGAGAGAACGCATGACGCATGTTTGGAGGAATTTATGCGCCTCGGTTCTTCCTCTCGTTTCATTAAACCCCATTTCGCACCCCTAAAACCGGTCCCGGCTTCTATTGTTTCGTGAGTCACGACGTGTCGCTCGGTTAAGGAGAACGGCGCAAGCTGCCACAGCTGATGGCCAGGGAATGACACAATGGAGAGAACGGAGCCAAACACATTTTAGCTGCTACAAACCGGAACAAAGCGATACAGCTGCCGAGTTCCGGTTTGGTTGGGTGTGTTTTTTTTTGCCAATGACTTGATGGCAGCCATCTGTGGCGAAAGGATTGGGGTTTGAAGTTGTCGCGCTACTCGACTCGACTCCACTCGACCACACATTCACGTTTGGGTTTTGTTAGTGATCCGGAAGAGAACGATTAAACGGTACGCCGAGGGAGGGACGAGTTGTGGCGAAAACAAGTTCTAAACCTTTCCATGTTTCTCGTTCCGCTACGAAATAGGTAAGAGCTTAAGCTAAAAAAACTAGAAAGCTTATCGGAAACGATGTTAAAACACTTGTACATGGTGTACGTAATGGAGTCATTTGGTAAAATTTTGTTTTAAAAATAGTTTCGAACGATGATTTCTATGAAAAATTATTATAAACAATCTTCAACGGTCGGTAGAAATTTGCCAAATTGAAAACCAATGAAGCTAATGATCAAACGATAGGTGAACTGGCCAGAAAATAGAACAGGATGTGAAAATGAATTTAAAGCAATCAACATGCATCTGCGAACTACACACGAACCTGGGAGCGAGAGGTGCTAAGTACAACTATAAACTAATTTATCGGAACGCATGCAACTCAGTTGCAAGGGAACTCGTTAGTTGATAATTAGTCTCGTAAATTCCTGTTCGGCGTGGAAGATAAAACAAATCCTGAAAGAAGCACCAACGGAAAAGATCATTAAGTTTGTGCGATTTGTTAACGGATTTTCACCGCTACGCCTATTCATCGCATAGGTGATGAAAATTTCAAACAAATGTGAAGACAGTGGAGAAGTTGAACAAGTAATATTTAGAGCCGTTACTGATGGTATGCAGGTATCTAAATATTGGCATAAATATGTTATAGAGGAAAACTATTTTTCACGAACACAACATTCTCCATTTCTGTATGTTGATGATCAAATCGAATGTTCATTCCATTCCATTCTTGAATTTAACCAATGCAGGATGCCACGGAATACCAATAAAATCCTGGAAAGTGGATATTTTTTTGAAAAAGTTCCAATTAACCCAATTATAGATTAATGATCGACCGATTCTAATGTTAGTACAATTCTAATGTTAGTACGTGGAACACAACTCGCCGTAAAGTTGGCGAAGACCGTACCGTAACATGCTTAGCCTTAACCCCAGTCAAACGCAACAACCTTGCTGCGTTGGCCAGCAAACGGAAACCTCCAAAGCTCTCTGCCACGGCAGCCAGCCAGAACACTTTCGCTCACCTCGCTCGCCACCTATTACGAAATC
>NC_064877.1:67743146-67745646 GCF_943734665.1 Anopheles aquasalis | reverse complement strand
TGTTTCATCCGCTCTTATCAGCCATGAGCAGCTAAGTGATAAGCAAAATCTGTGTTTGGGATGCTCATTACTCATTGAGAAAAATGATACAACAGTTCGTAAGATGTTAGAAATAGCACATCAAAAACAAACTACAATGTAACATAGACTTCTGGTGCATTATTAATAAATATTTAAATAACTATTTAAACTGTAAACATTAAGAAGAATCTATCGAACGTTGTTGAATCATTCAACGTTCGTCGTTGTTTGAGAATTACTCACCGCGTTACTCACCAACAACATCATCAAGAGATAAGCAGATTTAAATAACCATGAAGAATCTGCAACTAAATAGTGTTTAATGTAAAGCTTTTAAAGAGCGCCAATGGCAAAAAAAACTTACAGTAAGAACCAGAGCGATGGTTTCCATTAGCTCTGAAATCCAAACAGCCGGGCATATTTATTGCTTTAATTCTCACCCCACCAATGGGGGGAAATTGTTGCTAATAGACTCTTTTTCAAAAACATTGCGGTCATTAAAGTAGAACCGTTGCAAAATATTGCCATTCCTCTGGAAAGGACAGTCTCAGCGGCGTTTGGCGCGCGGTTTTAATACGAACGTAAATATGAATGCACTTAAACTGCGTGGCGTCGAGGGTGCTGTTGCTGCGCATCATTTACCTTCTGGCGACACGCTCAAGACCCTCCCCGGTCCGAGACCCCGATAAGGGGTTTGATAACGCGTTGTGGGCCTACGCGAGGCGCAGGAATCCCAGAACTGATCTACGTTACACCACTCCACGCGTGCAGTTAGTTGTCGCAAAAAAAATCGTTCCCCCCCTTTCCAAAGACACTAAAGAAGTGGCGGGGACCGCAGGGCGCTTTTACGGCGTGTCAACCTGAAGGGTCCACCAACCATTACGGTGTCGCCCTCTAGCCTCCTATCAAGAGTTCATTAATCTTGCCGACCACCTAGCACAGTTACACAGGTTACCTGGCGAATGCGCACGCACCACCGTTAGCCCGCCAACCTAGATTGCATCGTCACAGCCCCAGGGTCTCTTATCAGTGATATATTTGTCCAGTAAAAGATTTTCATTTTTCTTTCGTCGCTCACCCTTTCCCCCTTTTTCATTTCATCATTTCTCAATTACAACTAGATATGGCTGACGGAAGCGTTGCTCTACACACCATCGATCAACTGTAGCAAAGCGGACTCGGAGTCCCGGTGCCGCGGTTCATGGCGCGAGGCCTGGTACTGGTCGGTAAAGTATGGCCGCGGGCTCGTCACTATGCTAGTCATCATCGGTACGATTAAGGTAAGGAGAGAGAGAGAGCCGTGGCCGCAGCGCATCATATGCCGATAATCCCGCTGATTACTGTTTTCAGATTTTCCTTGGCGAATTGCGGCCACACTTTCTGCATACCTGCAAGCCGGATGTAGTCTGCGAGGGTGACGCGTAAGTACAAACCGCGAACGAACGAACGAACCGGGGACTAATTGTAACCGAGGGCCGATGTTTGCAGCTTCCGATCGTGTCGCTTTGGCGTTCCGCACGCTCGGAACCGTCTGTAAATATTGTTTGTCCCCCTTCTCCACCTCGTGCTCCTCCTATCCCTAATCAATTCCTTCGTACGCATCATCGTATGGATCAACGGAGTGAAGCGACCATACCATTGTTTGATCATGTCAACTGGAACGACGACGATGATCAGTCGGACAGTTGACGAATGTTTTAAGTTCGATGCTGCTCGGCAAATATGCTTTTGATGAGTGGTAACGGCTCGAATGTTCGGTCAATGGGTGTTGTGCAATGGCAGCTACTCGCAGCTGGATTGCCTTCCTCCGGTCGGCGGTATTTCATCGGCGATTGTTTTCGGGACATGTAGGTCATACACAGTATTCCACTGACCTAGATAATAAGCATGATGTTTATTCGGTCAAATGGTGTATTAACAATCGCCATAAACATCTTTATGGAATTCAGTAACGACTTAGTATTCGATTTCAAGATCTTATTTCAAGAACTATACATTGAACTGCATCGCTTGCCAAGATCCTGGTAGGATAGTATCTTACAATATATGACATCACTTGCCCATTATTCACGGTAATTGAACATCCGCGCATGTAAATGATATGATCATGTCATGCCAGCTCCCAACAAGCACCCCTCACGAGGAATTGACATTGAAAAGCACAAAGGCACTTGACTCTCGCGACGCGATATAAAAACGAAAAACGGCAAATGTTTGCTTAGTGCCCGGAGTACCCTCGATCGCTCACGTTTGTCTTGTCTCTGTCGGTGGACTGGGATGATTGCGTATCGGCGGTGTTTGCAACGCCGTCGGCAGTATACTATGCTCCCTGCGAAATTCCTCGTACGATCGCAGGCAGCAGGTTCATATGTTTGCCTATAGAGTGACATGTTTGTTTGATAAAAAAACATATTTAAACCCACCCGTGTGGTGACATGATTACATGCAGACGCTGACATGCTGGTGTTGTCCCGCGCGG
>NC_064877.1:67735646-67738146 GCF_943734665.1 Anopheles aquasalis | reverse complement strand
AATGGGAATTTTGTAGCCTGCGATGGCCGAAAAGCTCGGATCGATATGCAACGGGTTCAAATCACCGGACAACCGATAGACGGCCGCCTGATCCTTGCTCGTCTTCACCTCGACCGATGCATCGGGTGCACGTTTCGGTGTGGGCACTAGTGGCTTCACGTCCGGCCCTGCCTTGGTTTTACCATTAAAATTTCCGGCACCGACGACGAAGGTGGAACTCTGATTCCGCGCCACCAGAGTACCATTTTCGTCGAATGACTCCGATTGCGTAATGACGAGTGCTCCCGACTTTTTGTCCACCACATCCAGCACCTTCGAGGTCGTGGTCAGCACACCCTCGGTGGTTGGTGGCTCCAGTAGCTCGATGTACTGCTCACCATGCAGGATCTAGAAAAGGAAAAGGGAAGGACGCTTTAGTAAGCACGTGATGGATCGTCGATTCGTTTGCTTACGTTGGTCAGATCGAACGTTGTGTGTTTGATGGCATTAGCGGTCAAGCTAGAGCCCATGACGGAGAGTAATCCGGGCAAAATGAAGAATGTAGGCAGCACCGAAAATTCCGGATTATTCTCGTACAGGAACTTCAGGTCCGTTGAGTCGGTTACCGTTGCTCCGACACCGAGAGCATACAGCAGCACATCCTTGTAGTTGTACCGGAACGTCTCGGTGACCGAGTTTTCGTTGTTCTGCCCATCGCGCAGCTTCTCCAGCACTCCCACCAGGCTTAGGCTCGCTTCGCCGATCGCATTCAAGTGCTTTGCCTCGGACATATCCGTCACCTGATCCCACACCTTCCGAACGTATTCGGGAGAAACATCATCATCGATCGAGGTGCGCAGCACGCATCCCCGACCGCGCACAAAGTGTACCTTCGTGGCCCAACCGGCGGCACTCTCGATGATCGCACCATTGTCATCGCACGTCTCATGGCACAAGTATGCCACCACGGGGGCAATCAGTTTAGGCTCTGTTGGTAAAGGAATAGAGTAACGTAAACTCACGAGCAATGCGTGGACCGTGCAATAGTCACTTACTCAATTCGTTAAATAGGATGTCCGGCAGGATGCCTTCCGTCATGCGAGAAGCCGCCGTCGGTACAATCACGTTGCAGTGGATGTTGTTCTTCGCTCCCTCGATCGCCACCGTGTTGGCCAGCCCCACCAGCCCAAGCTTGGCCGCGCTGTAGTTCGCCTGACCAAAGTTTCCGTACACGCCCGAGTTGCTGGACGTCATAATGATGCGGCCATAGTTTTGCTTCTTCATCACTGGCCATGCTGCCCGGGTCGTCAGGAAGCTACCCTTCAGGTGCACGTCGTGGATCAGGTTCCAGTCCTCGTCCGAAATGCGGGCCACGCTTCGATCACGCAGGATGCCGGCATTGTTCACCAGCACGTCGACGCGGCCAAAGTTTTCCAGTGCCGTCTGGATAATCTTGTCACCGTCGACCACCGAGTTGTAGTCGGCGACGGCCACACCACCGGCTGCTCGGATCTCCTCCACCACCTTGTCCGCTGCATTCGACTTGCCTTGACCGTTGAAGTTACCACCGAGATCGTTCACGACGACCTTTGCCCCACGAGCCGCGAACAGAAGCGCATATTCACGACCCAGTCCAGCTCCGGCCCCGGTTACCACCACTACGCGCCCATCATATCGCAGCTGATCCGTGGGGGCAACCATGGTTACGCACTAAGTGGTCTGCTTTTCGGTCGAACGAACGATGTAAAGAAAGAATCGAAACAGAATATGCTATGAGCGGTTGACCTGGCAGGCGTTTTGGAAAAATTAATTCTGAAACAGGTCCGCAGCGTTGGTGGCACCACTTGCTGGTGTGGTTGATGATATTCCAAATTAAAAACGAAGCCTGAGACAATAAATAAATCGTCGACTTATCTCGGTTGTCTGATAACGGAGCGCTAGTAAAGTAGCAAAACAACATTCGTTTGTTCCCTTCCAGCAAGTCATCCAGTCCTGAGGGGGGCTCCTGCCTCTTCTTCCCAGGTATATGCAGATATGATTGCAACGGTCCATCAAGATGCCCGATAGCGCCAACCAACCCAGACAGGACCATCTTGAGCTAAATATCGTTACCTGAACAGAAACAGAATCCTCGGAATGAATGTCTTCACTGTCCTGGCGCCACAATTAAGTTGCACTTTAACTGCGGACAGTAACTTTCTCTGAAAAACTGAACGAAAAACAAAAACACAGCTGTACGAGCCGCGCGAACCTGCTTCTCGGTTGCTGCGATGGTGGGGTGGAACTGCGCGAGTGGAGCTTCCCGACCAGCGCCACCTGCAGCGCTGCAACCAGCGGTTGTCAGATCGGCTTGACGTTTCCAGATTCAAAAAGACAAAACGTTAAAAATGAAATCCTTTTATTTCCACTTTCCATGTCCAATGAAACCATCATCTTGTATAAACCGTTTCCTCCCGGGTGTACGTACCCACGAGAAGACGATTCTTAGGGGTACAGTTTTCCTGCCCCAAACGAGTCCGCC
>NC_064877.1:67688146-67730646 GCF_943734665.1 Anopheles aquasalis | reverse complement strand
TTTCTCCTTGCTTGAGTATAGGCTATCCATGAGCGTTGACTCTTCGTCTAACAATTCCGTTATAACCGTTCGCAACCTAATACGGCCAGCGATGCTCTCATTTAAATTGGTTTTGTGCTGATCCAACTCCAATTTCAATTCATCAAACCAAGTTGAATGTTTTTCCAACAACTCGTTTCCTGTTTGAAGTCCAGTATTATTTTGTTCCAGCTTTTCCATAGTGTGATGTAGATCAGTTTTCTTTGCTCTTATTTTTTTCTCGATGGCTTGGAGCTCCGCCTTAATCCAATGATTACGGTCGACGAGTGAGGAAAACTGAGTTTTCCGACTGAGCTTATCTATCAATTCATTACGGCGTAGTTGTAATTTTGCCAACCTTTCATTAAGTACCGTTTCGCCTTTACTCAGGAGATCATGTTGCATGGATATATTGTGCAATTCCTCCTCTCTGCTTTCAATTTGGCTGTTCAGTTTGTTCAAGGTTTTATTCACCTCGTCGCACAGCTCTTTTTCTCGGTTTTGCTCTTCCAAGATGTCACCAAGTTTGAGCTCCAAGCTAGCGCTTTTCTGCTCCAGCGCATTGTGTTCCTGGGATAGTTCAGTGTTTCTTTGCTTTTCGATTTCGAGTTCCTTTGCAATTGTGTGCAGTTGCTTTTTGATATCAGAGACATTTTCTTGGACTTTTTGTCGTTGATTCTCAAGATTCTGTTGCTTCTCTTCCATTGCACTTCTGCCATCCTTCACTTTGTCGTTCTCTGCGATCAGCTCGGAACGTTCCTTTTCCAGGATGACACATTCTAGAATGCGAAGCTCTTTGTTCAGTGCTTCAAACTTCTCCAGCAGGTTTTTCTCTTTGTTCAGCATTTCCCTACGTTTTTTCATCATTTCAATATCCGCACGCATCTGCTCCATATCTTCCGCAGTGCTTTCCAAGCGCTTTAATGACTGCGCACTGCACTCCTTGTACAACTGTATCTCCGTCACGTCGAATAGCACTTGTAGTAGTTGCGTTGGTGATGCTGTAGCCAGCTGATTGATTCTACCCTGCTTAACGATGTAGTAAGGGCTTGAGATAGATAAGCCGGCGCTTTCTAAAAAGGATATTAGTTCCTTTCTAGTAATTACATTTCCATTCAATAAGTATTGGTCTTTGTTTCGCATGATCTTACGACGAACGCGCACTTCATGCTTATCAGGCTGAAAGCGAAACCATAAAATGTACATTATAAATTCTTTCAAAAACCACAATATGATAGCTGCAACAATCTAGAAGCCATTGCTTACGATGAATTTTTAAAATTAAGCTATACTACACCTCTTCACAGCTTTTCCAACAACAAAATCCGACACGAAAATTCTAATTACAAGTCTGGTCTTGATAGGAATGTGCTTTACCTGAATTGGCGAGTTGAATTCGTCGAACACTATTTCCACAAACGCTGATTTGCTACCTATTCTTTTGTTTATCAGTGCAAGGCGCTGATCCAAGCGTATATGATGATACTCGTCACTGAGCACCAGTTCAATGGCTGGAAGAATTGGAAGATCGATTTGGTCACCAGAGGTCACCGCTATTTTGCGAAGGCTTACCGCTAAAAAAGTTGCTCTTTCCCGCACCGTTGCGGCCGATCACGACATTATGCTGTTTGTGGAACGGTTCTGTGACAACCTTTTGTCCGTAGCTTTTGAAACCCTCAATTATGACCTGTTGGTGAATCGTAAATGATGAAAACCAACTATTTCCTTTACTGGAGCACCAAGCTAATCACCTGTTTGATATACATCTTTCACAAACGAAATCCGCTGTCCACTGCTTCGAAGCGTAACGAGAGTAGCACCAGCAGTAGCGCTTGGACGATACTGACCGCTACGAGACAATGACTACTTTGTTACTCGTTTAAAAACGGGGCGTTAGGAAACATTTCATCGAACGAGCTGGGCTCATCCCATTTACTCGATGATGATTTGAAAACTCAATACTTGCATGTAATGCTTTTTGTCATCCACCTGCGATTACTATAAACACCTTTTTAACTCACTTTTGTTAAGACAACTTCAACGGGATCATTTTTTCCACTTTTATTCGCCGACAATTGAGCCAATTGAGATTTTAGTTACAAGCATCAGCAGGAGAATTCAAGTGAAATTCATGAAATACACATTTACCGCAAATATACACGCTGTTTTCAAATCCTTCAATATATAATAGTGTGTTAGTTACTACCTACGAATAATTGATATAAATCCCCTATACTCAGATGCAAACAGTTTCTGTGGAATAGGTCGAGAGATGATTCCAAGTTTGGTAAGCTCGTCCGTGTACAGCTGAGCGCTACACAGAATCGAAGATATAATCGTTAGACATGGAACAAAAATAAGCAATTTTACAATACTGTTACCTGTTTTGCAGCTGAATTGACACTTTCTTTTTGATCTGATGCCAACCGTGTGAAGTTTGCTCATTGTTCACCATGATACCACGAACAGCGAGGTTTAAACCGTATGAAGCTAACTGATCGCTCTGGAAACATACGCAATACCGATAATCAATAGCAAATTCGGAGGTAGGACAGCATGCGGCTAGGAACTTACCCGATACTCATTCATGATCACATCCGCCACAGTCAGGCAATCAGATGCAGCGGAAAGGCGATGGACATCGGAACATCTCGACACATAATTAGAATGAAGCAATGATATTATGGCTGCCGGTTGAGAAATAAAGCTATCGGTGATGTCTTCGGGAGCATGCAAGAATCGCATACCGGCATCATGATTTACATCTGAAAAAACATTCGTAGACTTTAGCAACTAACTCTCGAAAACAAAAAAACCGATAAGAAACTTACACTTTGGATGCAAAATACGGCCCAGCCCATGCATAACTGTGAGGCCTTCACTCAATCCCAGGGCCCCTTTGTCGCGCTTGGTAGAGCCTTTATCGGTTGCTTTCTTCGGTTTGTTCCGGCCCGACTGAACCGTTCCACTGGGAGCATGGGTCAGTGAAGAGGGTATCGATTTTAAGCAAGTGAACAGGTAATTTAAACAGCAATTCCGCAGATCACCCTGGGAGGAAGCGACGATGTCTTCTTCTACCGCTTTGGGAGGTACTTGGAAGGTTTTCCGGAGTTCGGCACTGCCACCTATCAAACTAGAGATGCGTTTAATCGCCTTCTTGATGAGAGTTACAGAGACGGCGTTGAATTTAATGGTTTCGATGTGGAAGTTCTCCATGATTGCCGGAGGGAAAAGTTTCATCGCAATGTCCAACGATTTGCTCGAGGCGTCCGTCGCGATGAAGACAATCGGCGTACTGCTCTGATTTTGGTACAATTCAAGCGATTCGTGAAATTCTTCCGGACTGCGCAGAAATGAGTGGGGAAAATCCTTCACCAAGAGCACCTTCCGCTCCGTTCCGGGCGAGCTGAATAGCGAGCAATACCGGGAGCTTTTGTGAAGGAAATCGTTAAACAGTTGCTTCTGGGATTGTCTGCTTCGTTTGTCCTCTCGACTATCGAAGTCGAAGTTATCCTCGTAAAACAGTTCCACATCTACGGGAGTGGTCCATTCCTTAACATCGCACTTTAGCTGTTTGGCGATCGTTTTCACACACACGCTCTTGCCACTTCCGGAAGGGCCAGTCACCAACAACATCTGTTTCGCGATTCCTTCCGGCTCGTATTCACTGTCTTGCAGTGCCGCTTCGAGCCAGTGCTTGATTTCTTCGATCTTCTTCACGTGTATCGCCAGATCTGCCTCTTTCGCTGGCTCAAATTGCCGTAACAAATCAGATGATTCTTCCCGGCCCTTTCGTTGCATCTTGTGCCGGATACTCGTAGGCTCGTAAGGTAACAGACTTCTTTTTTCGCTCGGTACGCTTAATATCTCCGCAGAATCTGCAACAGGCGGCCGGTAATCCGTTATTTTCTACACGGTGTGTTTACAAACAAATGAAACGTCAAAGCGGACAAAAAAAACGACAGTTTCCAATTTTTCCGTTTTTCAGATCAGTTTCAGTAATAATCACGCTCGTTTTATTGATTAACTATTTCCTAAGCCGTTAACATGGTTCTCTTTTCGTCGTCGCTGCAGCCGGGAAAAACTGCGATCCAGATTGGCCTGAAAGTGGGCAGCCTCTTTCCGCGCTTGAGCGATTTCGGCACGATGGTTCTGCGGGCCAACAGCTTTTTCGTAGGATAACCGCTCGCTTAGCTGCACCCAAGTGTACCGTGGTAAGTATTTCATGTTCCACAGGATATCACAAAACACCGACTTTCGGCTGGTACTGATTGGTTGTGCGTTTAGGCGTTTGGCAAGCAATCGTGCCTCACGTCTTCTGCTGAACTCCACCCAAGCCTCGGTGTAATTGAGAACCGCTCGTTTTCCTAGTACTGCCCTTTTCTTTTCCTTTGCTCCTGCGAATAAACTGTAGCTGTAAGCTGTGATCGGGAATTTAGGAGTTCCTGTTCAACTTACCTTTAGATTCCGGTTGCATGTAGACACGGCCCACGTTGGCCATCGGTTGCAGCAGCTCGCGCAAAATCGTCACATTCATGTGTTTTGGAATGGAGGAAATGTACACCATTCCTTTGTTTTCTATCTTCGGGCTATCCTCTTCTAATTGAACGCTTCCCAGTTCCATTCCCCGCTCGTTTATTTCGGATAAACTCATGGAATTCCTTTTCTTTCTCTATTTTCACAGCAATTCGCGGGTCGCTTTCCGGAAAACTCCTCTTTTGACAGACGGATTCACGATCAAAACAAACTACCTCAAAAACAAACAGCAGCGAATGGGCGCAAATCCTCGGTGAAAATCGGATGTTTTAAGATATATAATTGTAGTACACTGGTGCTTGCTGGTTTGCTCAGCCAAGATGGGTGTCCGGCATTTGAAAACGTATATGAACAAACATTTGAAGAATGGCGTCTTTCCCGTTTGGATGTTGCCCGCGATACGGTAACTGCCCTCACCTGCGATTCTGCGATGCGCTATTTCAAAAAGTTGTGTAATTAATTCCGTTGTTCCCTTTTGCAGAAAAGCGGCTAAACGATCACGCAGACCTTTGATAGTGATCGATTTGATGGCACTGTTTGGATTATTTTGCTCCGACAAAAAGAGTATGCTCTGTGGAACGCGGGTACGGATGATCGAACGGCAGGCCGACGAACTTTTTCGCCGCCTAACTGAAGCCGGAGCACGGCTGGTATTTTTCTTCGATGGACCACCGCAGCAGACCAAGCTCACGACGTGGACGCGAAGGCAGAATCGAAAGTACGAAAACATGCTCACCATCATCGATGCCGTCGATCAGGAGCAACCACTGCATAAAATCGCCACCAGGTACTACGGAGCGATACCGAACAATACTTGCATCAAGCTGAATCACATAGCGATCAAGCATGGTCCAGTGATCTTTTCGTACAGCGCCGAGTGCGACCAAGAGTTGGCCATGTATGCACTGCAGCATAAAGCCTTCGCCATTATTACGAACGATACCGATTTTCTTATCTACGAAGGAAATTGGCATTTGTGGTCAGCGGACGATATTAATTTGGGTACACTAGAGACGCTAGAGTACAACAGGAATGCATTACGGTGTGAGCTGGATCTAAGCTGGCCCGGCATGGCACTGTGGGCGACACTGGGAGGGAACGATTTTTTCCAGTACGACACCGTGCAACCTTTCCACAATTCGCTCAATGGTAATAACAAGTTTGGCAGGCTGGCCCAATACGTTCGCATGTTACCGATAGGTAATGGTTTCAACAAAAGTATCGTACAACAAATTGTCCGGCGCGTGTTCCAGGGGCGTCCGATACCGGAAGATGCAGAGGAATGCTTGATGCAAAGTGTATACTTTTACAGCACCGTACGTTGATACCGACCAGTATCTTATACGACACAAAAATTTAACACTTCGATTGTCCTTCTATCTCTCGCTCCAGAATCCTAGTTTATTGAGCCGCCCAATGGATCCGATGGAAGCGTTTCTGATTGAGAAAGAGCACTCCTTTGTGCTGAGCGTCTTAAAAGGCACGGCACACAACAGTACAATACTATTTTTCGACTATCGATCGACACAGCTTGGCAATTACTTCGACATCATTGTGCCATTGATCGCCCGCACTGCCGGCGTTATACTGTATCATCGACAACACGAACGGAAGGAAATGACGATTCTGGCTAAACGGGGACATCGGGAACCTTATGATGAACATATTGTTCCCGCAATATTCCCAACGGATATAATACCACCGCATGTGATGGAACTGCTGTCGGAGGACGAATCGCTACAGGCCTCATTAAAGCAAAGGAAGCTGCATTTATTGCGCTGGGTCTGTTCGGATGATGTGGACGATGGGCTGTTGCAGACGGTACCGAGTAAGCTGGTCACAACGGTTCTCACTCTTGTGACGCTGGTACGTAATGATGCGCTACTTCTGTTCGAAGCCGATCTGCTTCTTTCGATAGTGCAGGATGAGATTAACGGTGGCTTCAATTCGCATCCTACCATCGAGCGGTATCCCGTGCGTGTAGATCCGCGTGCATTTCGCATTGCATTTCTGTTCCAGAAGGTATACTCACACATCGCCCGTTCGGCCAAATCTTTTGGTCTGCCCGCCGATTACTATTGTTCCGTGCCGTACGATGGACATCGGTTTCACAACTGTTACGCGGGCTGGCGTAGCGGCCAGTGGACGATGAACGAAGGGCAACAGTGGAGATTGTATGCGCCATTTGCAAGGCAGGAGCTCGTGGCAGAAGCTGTTGCGTAAAAAAAATCAAATGAACCACCGAACGAACTCGAATATGTTCGCGATTTTCTTGCAATTTTAACATGATCTGTGAATTATGATCATCCGTGAAGATTATTTACTTGAATGAAGGAAGAGTTGAATGAAGAAACTCTTTTAACCTTATTATGCGTTATAGAGATTTATTTTATTCAATCAAATAAATTTCTTATGAAAAACAAACCAATTTTTAAGATATAAAAAAAACACTTTGGATGTAAATGAAAAGCTATAGGAAAACGATCGTTTTGTCTAGAAGCATCTCTATATGTGAGTAGCACGTCGTAGCGTCGGCAGAAAACGTACAAACCGCATCCATGCCCCTCCCCCAAAAACAACAAATAAATCCTTGTGCTGCTTTACCTTACCACTACAGCTTAGCCATATCTACTATCTACATGGTGTAGGAGGGCCAGTATAACAACACTAACCATCTTGTGTCCCATCATCGCCAGCCTCCAGAGTCTGTCGAATACTTTCGATCACATCCGGTGGTACGTCGAGCGGCTTCTCGCTCAGCTGCCCCGTTTCCGGCACTACGACGTAGATCTCGTAGATCGTTTTGTTCGGTTCGTTAACATCCTGACTCTCCACCAGCACCAGCGAGTTAATATCGATGTTTTCGAGTGAGAAACCGCCGGCGTCGGCTTCATCGTCGTCATCTTCACCGTCATATTGCCTCTGTTCCGCAATACCATCGTTGTGATCCTCTGCTATTTCTTTCGGCTGTGTCAACGTTGGCTTTGATTCGGCTGTGTCAACGTTGGCTTTGACCGGTGATTGACCAACGGACGCTGGTGTATGCCAGGAGTATGGGGACGGAGAATCAGCACAAGGGGCTTGATCGCGAAGTTTAAATGCCACATCCAACCGATCCTGGGGCTGCGCTAGGGAACCACCGTCTGCATCACTGGTGAAGCTTTCGTTGCCTTCTGTCCCAGCGTTCTCGTCCGTTTCGATAGTGAAATGACCATCACTATCATTAATATCGACGCTTTTGACAACAATCGTTTGTTTCGCAGCAGAATGGGCCTGCTGTTGCACTTCCTCCTCTGTTTGAACGGTTGTTTCCGCTTCTAGCGTACTGTAGGTATTCGGTTCTATCTTTTGAAGCAGTATCGAGTGACCGACAGCACTGGCTGCACTAGTTACATCCAGCAGCTCGGTCGAAGTGGTCTCGTAATACGGTTCACTGGAAGCATCACTGGTTTGCCCAACTGGCTCAACATTTTCCTCGATTCCCATCTGTGCCGCTGAAAGCATCGCATCAAAGGCCAACGGCTCGCGTGTGTGTTGCCTATTAAAGACATTTTCCGCCAGCGAAGATTGTACTTTGGTATAGGATTCCGTCTTGACGGGATTGGCCACTGGTGCATTATTGGCTGGCAAGGGTAAGTAAGTGAGATCCGCTTCGACTTCGTACTTCATGGCCGCAACCGGTGTCAGCTCAATCGGTACCGGGGCTATTTCACCCAGCAGGCTACAGTCCTCACGGCGGCGACAGGTCGTTCGGCTTTGATCGTCGAGATTTTGAAGCGTTATCACAGATGTGGAGTCGGGTTCCAGATCCTCCTGCACTGACGCGGTGTGACGTTCAACGTAAACTGGCGGTGGGTAGGGCAATTCTTCAACCGTTTCTGTTTCTAGCAACGCTGACGATGTGTTTGTCGACCCCATTCCACCATTAGGGATGTAGGGCTGTGAATCGTTGTTCGATTTTGGATCATTATCATCTGATTCCTCCGCACAAAGACTGGCTTCTAGCGCCTTGCGCGACATCTTGCGCACTCGCTGACTTCGCTTGCAATCCATCAATGACTCATCGCCAGCAGGCATTAAGGACTGATCTTCTTCCTTCGGCTTCTGGTCATCGGATGACTCCTTTGTGAACAGAGTTGGTTCCAATTTTTTGCGTGGTTTCTTTGATACCGGTTTCGATGGTATATGGACATCGTCGCACTTGTTGGTGAGTAGCGGAGGTTCGGAAGTTTCTTCTTGATTATCATCGTTAATATACGCATACGAACCAGATTCCAATGCCTTCTGGGATAGTTTTCGAACTCGTTTATGCTGGTTCACGGCGGGTAAAGGCGGAGGCGAGTTTTCTGTCTCGGTTGGCTGCGATGTCGCATTCGCCACTTGATCATTGTCATTCTCCTTGCCATACAAAGAGTCTTCCACTGCCTTCTGTGAGATGTTACGAATCCTTTTAGCGCGTTTCGCATCATGTGTTGGTTCTACATGCGCTTCCTGACCGTTGTCCAAACTATCCATATTTTTAAGTGATTTGTTACACGTAGGCATTGTTCGTTTCATATCCCTCTTAGTAGCGCGTTGGGTTTCGCTAGCTGATTGTTGATCATCTTCTAGATCTGTTTCGGAATCTTCGACGAGAGCTTCAGCTTCCAGTGCTTTACGTGACTTTTTGCTTACTCGTTTGGCCGGAACGATCTCTGACGCCAACTCGGTTGGCGGTTGTGCAGCAGGTGCAGGTGGATCGTCACTTTCCGGTGGTATTGGCGATTGCGGTAATGACGCATTTGGGGATTCACCATCCCGCAGCTGCTCGTGAGCATCGGTGAGCGTACGTTGTGAACGGCTGAGTCGTTTCTGAGGGCACCGGGTCTTTGATTGGCTTAACAACAATCTGGAAAACGGACAACATGAAAATTGGAAAAACCATTGAAGAGTTGTGTAACGGATTGGAGAAGGAAACTGTGGTGCATACTTTCGCTGTAGCTGCTCATTGCGACGCTTTTTGTTCTCTTCCTCGAGACACTGCTGCTTTTCCGCCTTTTTGCGTTCAAGTTCCTCGTCTTCTTGCTCGAACTGTTGCCGAAGCTCGGCAATATTGAACTGTTTCGGGTGTTTGAGTGCCTTATTGACCAATTGCAAATTATGACGCTCTTCTTTTTTAAACTGAAAAAAGCAATTAAATGTCGTGTAAGTGGAAAGTATGAATAGCTAGCGGTCTACAATCCACTACCTTGAGCTTCATGTCGCGCCTGGTGCGGTTGGGGAACAAACTGAGCATCATTGAAAAATCGGTTCCAATCGTGTGTAGGCAGCGGTAGAAGCGTATCGTTTCCTCATCACTCCAACCCTTCGTCCGTTTGATGCGTGTATAATAGCCAGAGTCTGTAAAGGAAGATTAATCATCAGGAAGATTAATTAATCCGCCACAATCACAATCCTTCCTCAAGGCTACTTACTGCCACTAAACTCGTCCTGATAAAGAACATCGGAGTTGGCTAGCGTTTCACGAAACTCTTTGTCACGCTCATTCTCGATCACCAGGCTTGCTTCGTCCAGTATGATTTCACCGTTCGGCCCAAGCTTCAGTTGTGGCGTTAGCTGAACAGGAGGAGCCGGTGTTTCCTTTGCAGGCGGTGCAGAAGTTGATGGCGCAGGAGTAGGAGACCGTGATTTGCTAGCCGTGCGACTGCGTGACCCCGCTCGCTGGCTACCATCGATCGACTTTGGAATGTTCTCGACCGAGGTACGCTTGCTGAGCGAAGGCGGTGGTTCCATGGGATTGTTGACCGGATTGTAGTAAATCATGTCAAACATGGTGAGGTTCTGTTTGTCAACATTTTCGATGTTCGTTAAGCGCTTCCGGATCTCCTTCTTATTCTCGAGCGTTCGCTGCGATTCTTCTTGCTTGGTCGCTATCTTCCGGGCTACTCTGTTCACCGTGACTCCATCGGGGAGGGATTTGTTGGACGTTAGCGATTCCGTACGGATTCGCTTGCGTGCCAACTGCATAGGGTAGCCAAAACGTACATCTTGCTTTCTCGGTGACATCGGTTCCTCCTGACTGATGCTCGCAGTTGTTGCCGGGGTTTCAGTGCCGGTGAACGAACTGACCGAGCTGCTGCTGTTTTTGGCATTGCTATCGACCGGCACTTTAGTGGGAAGAAAAACAGATGATTACCAAAGGATAGCTCTATACGAAATTAATTACGACTCACTTGGTAGTTTAAAGTGTTGTTTCTCCTCCTCTGGCTTCTCTTCGGACTGGGCGGGAGCCACATGTTGCAACGGTGATGCAACAGCCGGCGGTTCGTCGTGGGTTGCAGTGGCTGGAGTTTCCGGTTCAACTGCCGGTGTCTCATCGCACGCTTCAACCGTCGCGTTCTTTAGTTCGGCTGCAGGCTTGCCGGTAGGTTTCGATGGCCTGCGTATGCTGAGATTGGCAGCGACCTTGACCCGCGGCCGCCTGGTAGCCATTTTTCATTACTTCTACCTATACCCACCGGCGTCATAAGCTTCCGGGCGGAGCGTTTTCACCGAGCGTGTGCCCCAGCAAGTGGCGATCACGTTGGGATGTGCGTATCTCGATGCGTTTTTATGGATGGTTGGCGAGAGGACTCGAGTTGATTCCAACATTTGACAAACTCTATCGTCATGGAAGGGTGGCACTTTAACGTTCCGGGGGAAATGGCAAACGCGACTTTGTGGGTTTTCTGCAGAACTCTTTCCGAACCAATTCACAGCGGCAAAGCGTAATCTTCACACGAAAAAGGGCATGTTTTTCTCGTGCTTCCTGACGGCTACACCTTTTTCACCGGGCGTTTGTTTTGACGAACGCCCGATGTAAATGGTATATGTAAAAGAGAAACCCACCTTCTTGTAATCTCACCGCTATTTTTTGTGGATAAAGTGGATTAAACGCAGCCACAAAGAACACACGCTATCGATTCTAACCACAAGAAGAACAAATAGCGAACAGAATCGAAAGCAAACAGCATTTACGGTCGTTTTACAGGACCCTGGACCCTTTAAACTTTGCATCCTGCGTTTTACCTGATTGGCAGGGTAGTAGCCTAGATTGCTCGGCGAGCTTACTCGAAGGTGGCGCTCGATGTGGCCCAGTTTGTATTGCATTTCGCATAAATTCGCCTTGTTTTCCCACACACGCTTGCTGACCGGGTTAATTCCGTATCTGAAACGAAAAGACGGCTCTCGGTGTGCCCGACCGATTTTCCGACGAGTCCAGTCCAAAAAAGATCTACTAAAACGGCCAGGCTAGTAGTGGATAATCGTTTTTCGGTCTTTTTCAGTGTGGATAAGCGCTACAGCGTGCAGGCAAAGGGAAAGGTAGAGCAACCGAGAGGCGCGCACAGAATATAGTGGCCACCATCGGCAGGTTTAGCTATCTCCCTCCCCGCTAATTTCACCCAGTGCACCATTTGGATCCCCGGATTTTTCCTAAATTTCGCTCCGAACCGGACCAAAGGTCCCTGCCCTCGTTTACCGACTGTTCGTTGCCAACAGGCTGGCATATTTGGGCGCGAATACGGTTTCGTTTGCTTCACATTTTCTCGGTGAATATGGTGCTTCCCTAACTAATGGTTGGGCTGGGAAAATTGTGTGAAAACGCGTAGAAAAATAGTCTCCCCGTGCGGAGGGGGAGGGTGTCGTGGCCCACCAGCACCGCGCTTCTCTCTCTCTCTCTCGTGAGATGTGTGTTTGGAGCGAGAGCAGCAGCAGCTGAGAAAAGGAAAAATGGACTAGCGGACGGATTGTGTAGTTTTCGTTTTCGTGACCACCGTGTCAGCGCCTTGTAGCTCCTCCGGAACTCCCACACCCGGGGCCACTATCGTGTGTTTTCAGGCGCCGTGTGTTCGGCGGTTATCAGCGATCTAGTTTTTTTTCCTCAATTTCTCACTCTACGCATCCCCACGGCAAATTATTTGCTCTCGCCAGCCAGCGGGAGCATGTGGTGCTGAAGTTGGAGCTAGTTTGCCCGCTGGTGGGGCTTCTGGAGCATTCCTGCTCTCGACCACTCTCGATTGCCACGAGCGCGCGCGTGTTATTCCGGGTTTCTTGCCCCACTAAGCGCTCCCGTTTCATCGTCGAATCCCCCGTTAGTGCGTTTTTTTTGGATGGCTGGGTGGACTGTGGGGTAGGGGGCCTGGGGCCTGGGATTGGGTGGTTGGCCGCCTCCCAAAAAACCCTTCCTCCTGTGTGTGTCTCTCTCTCTCCTTCTCGTCATCGCTCCATCAGCTGCGCCTGCTGCGACACACACTCTCGCGGCGCGGAATCAGAAAACAGAGCGCCGGAGCATCGTGCAGTGTAGTAGATCCCGCGATGTTGTGTAGTAGTAGGCCACACCACACCAAATCGCCGTCGTCTCCGTCGTCGCCTGCTCCGCACACACGGGGCTGGGGGCTGACCTCTTGTAGCTAAGTGTACGTGCACGCGGTGTTTGTTTCCCGTTACGCGGCGGCAGCGCGCCACGGATCTCCTCTCGCGGCCGCCATTATTTGTGTGCGTTGGAGACGTTGTGCAATCATCTTGGCCCAGCTCGGCGTGTGAGTTGTTTTTCTCGCTTAATCCACGACCACGACCGTCGGGGCTAAAGTGGAGTTATAAAAGTGTACACGACGACGACGACGACGACGACAAGGAAGGCAAGATTCGATTCGAGGCGCCAGCTCCTACTAGCTCCCTAGCGCCTAGCACCTGGATCCCCGCCCGGTTCTCTTCCTATCTATCCGAACCGACTGGCACGTCTCTAATCGCGCAATCTTCATCGTCGCGCGCACCACGTTGCAAGCGAAACGCGAGAAGTGCAGCCCTCCATCCAAGGGGTCGACTTTTCGGGGCAAACTGCGGATTAAACCGCGACGAAGCCTTTGTTCTTCATCGTCCACCGACGGTGTTGTTGCAGCTGATTGTGTGTGGGTGTGCTAGGAAAATGTCTTGTTTACATTTGCTTTCTTTCCGCAACCGCAGGTGGTGACCATCGATAAACTCTCGCTTTTCTCGCGCTTCGTTCTGTGGTGGAGTGCAAGATCGCCCGAAGATTTGGAGGCAAGAAAGGCAGCGAAAGAAACGCAACGCAATCGCAACGAAAGTCGGAATCGATCAGTGTTTTTTTTGTAGTAGGCGCACGAGACGGCCGGGGCTGAAAGCAAAAGTGAGAAAAACATCGATTCGATGAGAAAAGTGTCATCATAGTGAGCGAGCGTTGTGCGAGCCAGAGAGAGGTAGAGAGAGAGAGAGAGAGAGCGAGCTGATAAAGAAAGTGGGCATTTCGTGCGTGAAAAGTAAAGGAAAAACGTGAAAAGCGCGAGAAAGTGTGTGTCGCACACCGAGAGAAAGAGAGAAAGAATAAGCGCCGTGTAGGGCTAGTAGAGTAGTTGGCAGTGGTGTGGAGCAATAACAAAACGGAAAAGTCTGGTTGTTGTTGTTGTTGTTGATGTGTGGAATGTGCATCTCCGGTGCCCGTGCTCGTATGCTACGGAGTGCGTGTGCCAGTGCTGTGTACGTGTGTCCGAAGATTTCGGTGTAAAGTTGAGCAACAACTCCAAGTTGTGTGCAGCAAGTTTTCCCCCGGTTCCACGTGCAGCAATGTCGCCGTACTTTGGTGCGTTCGGTTGATAAAACAGGTCCAGCAAGCGAGAGAGAAAGAGCGTAAAAGTGTTTAATTGTGTACAGCTCCATGTGCATAAAAGGTCACAGGCGCAGGCGAGAAAACGAGAACAACATAGCAGCCAGTGCCAGCGAGAAACCGACACCGAAAGTAGTTCCCTGCATCCCCAGCAAAGCAGTTTCCCAGTAGTAGAAGGAAATTCATCGCGAAAGAGGCTCACGGGCAACAAACTGCGACGATGGCGAACCCGCGAAAGTTCAGCGAGAAGATTGCCCTTCACAATCAAAAGCAGGCGGAAGAGACGGCCGAGTTCGAGCGGATCATGCGGGAGGTGTCCGACGTGACGTCGAAGGTATGCGCCGTATGACCGGAGGAGATTGCCATCAATTTAACCGTTTTTTTTTTCTTAAACGCCAACGTTCTCAGAGAGACAGCGGGGTAGAGGGGCCATTGTCCATGTCCATTGTTTTCTCTAGCGCTCGGATAACGCGATTGTTTAGGGGAAGATCGATCGGAGCAAGCACTGCAAACACACGGCCTGCTATGCTAATCGTTCTCCGGTCTCCCGCACCTCGCCAATTAGATCGCACAGGCTAGAAACACGCCAGATAGTCACAAATTCGCATACCGAGGCGCCGCCTAGCAGCTGCGCACCGGATTAATTGTATTAATAACCGCATTAGTACATACGCGCTCAGTGGTGTTAGAGTCAACGGAGCATCTCCCCCATCCCCAAAAAAAAAACCATCAATTCTCCGTTGCGTTGGTTACGAAGGAAGGGAAAGAGGAAACTCCCCCCGCCTCTTTTGCAACTGGTCGCGAAGGGGTTAGCTGAGAAGTTTATTAGTGGTTAAGCCGTCATGCCGCCATTCTGGGAGTGTAATTGCACCAGCGTGTTTCACACAAACACGCACGCACACAGCGTGCATGGAATTGGCCGCCGTTGCACCTGCGTTCACTGGGTGTCGCCAAGCAGCTAAAGCCACTAATTGAAACGATAAGCTCGGTGACAGCGACCGACCGATCCAAGTAGCACGAGCAGCAGCAGCAGCAGCAGCAACGTTTGGGTCTAACTTCAACTTGAACGTTCCTCCCTCCCTCCGCGTGGTCCCGATTTCGGGCGCTCTGCTCTCGCGGACACACTCGGAGCTGTAGCGCGCAGGTCACGACACAGTGGCAGCGCAACAGGAAGAAGGATTGGTTGTTGGTATTTATAAATAACGCCGACCGCTGGCGGCACCGAATCCGCCACCATGCCACCGGGATATGGCATGGCATGCTATGCTGTGTGTGATGTGGCGCGATGGTGTGGCGACTATTGCGCTCGCGTGTGCCGCCGGTGCCGTTTCATCGTAGAGTGCGCTGGCACGAGGTTACTGCTACACCTGCTGCTGCTGATGCTGCACCGTTGGATCAGTGGAGAGAGAGAGCGAGAAGCGAGGCGAGGGTGCGATGAGGATATTTTGAAGGAAATGACACGCGAGATTGCGGCCACCACTAACACACCACCCATTTACCACCAGCAGCAGCAGAAGCAGCAGCATACTTCTAAATCCTAAGTAACTCGAGCTGCACGAGTGTATTGGTACAAGGTTCCGTGTTTGAAGGTGCGGTAGTAGAGTTATTTGTAGCCAGGCACCACCCGGTCCAGCACCACCATCCTGGGGGGTGGATGGTGGGAGTGTAGTACTAGTACTCGCGGCGGCGACGGCGAGGGCGAGAGACCTCTCTGGCGCGCACTGTATGACGTACGGTGATCAGGCGCAACAATGACGGGATTTGTTGTGTGTGCGTTTTTTTTTTCGGGGGAGAACGTAGCAAGCGGCGGTCTCAGTAAGCCAGTAAGCCTTGAAGCACGCATACACTACCGGACCGGTTTAAGGCGGTCCCAGAAGTGCCGCCAACAGCATCAGCAGCAGCAGCAGCAGCAGCAGCTGAGCAGCCTGAGACGCTTGCACCGCGCAAACATCTCGTCGCTCGTCCACACACAATCGTACATTCTGATCAACACCATCCTTTCCTCTACCACACCCCCTCTCCCCCCGGGGGTTGTGTTCTGTTTGATCAGTGTGACGGTAAAGAGAGTCCGCGCCGACTGCGACTTCCTGCGCCACATCGCACTGCCCCCCCCACCGCCCTGGGTAAGCTGATAAAGGAATCCCATTTCGGCGTATTTCAAACCGAGCATACGAGCACACAAACACGCACACGGGATCAAGCGCGCACTGGGTTAGTAGCCGCCGCGGCAGTCCCGGTCGGTCAATGGGTTGTTTGCAAAAAAAAGTGTTGGTCGCGATCGAAGCAACCGTTGCCCGCGATCCCAGTCACCAGCAAGCCAGCTGCTCATGCCCGCCCCCCTCCCCCCTTTTCGATGGCTTCCGATTGACTTCTTGTAATGGTGATAAGAGAGAGAGAGAGTGAGAGCGAGGTGGCGTTGTACTTGCGATGTGCTGCGGTGAGGTGCGGTGCGGTGTTTGTATGTCGCACGTTGTCGCCGCTACACCGCGTGCCGATGGCTCCGGCTCCAGCTCCAGCTCCCTCGTTCCCATGGGGGCCCTGGCCTACCGTGTTTACGTTTCGCGCACGATGCGCGTGCAAGCGAAAGGTTATTTGAAGCGACGCAAAATGTCCCGCGGGGCGAAAACAGTACAGGCCGCTAAGGGCCGGTAAGGGCGCGATCGAAGGCGGTGGGTCATGCGAGATGCGCACATCTATGCAAGTGTGGCCCACTACGCGACGGAACTTACGACTGCGCATGGAAATGGAAAAAAGTCGGTGGCTGTTTTGGGTTGAAAAATGTGGCTTGCTGCCGCCGAGGTGTGCTCTTGTTTGAAAATTCCAAAGTTAGCTATTCCTTTCGATAGAATAAGAACACAAAAAACTGTTACAAAGGGCAACTATAAGGTTGCCATACAAAAGTAAAAGTGATAGTACACTTGGCAATGGTAACGCTGAATCAAAAGTTAACGCGTTATACGGTGGTCCTACCTTAATCTAGCAACCTAACTAAGTTGATAAAGCCATTTCAAAGAACAACGTGTCATAAATTGCTCAGAACACCTAAAACACCAAAACATATCCTTTTGAAAAAGTGTACACTCAATCTTCTTTTCATGTTCTAAAAGCTTTGCTTTAGTTTTCTCTTCAAATTGGTTAATATTCCTAAAGCAATGAATGAATTAAACTCTCTCTCTTTCATGTACTTTATCCAATGAACAGTGCAATTAGGATATTTCAAAAGTGCCAGAACTGTATTATTTCATCAAATTTTCTATAAATTATAAAAATAGTTTTGGAATGTTGTCCTACCATATTTTATCTGACGGCTGCAGTAAATTCTTTAAGGGGGGGGGGGGGGGGGGGCTTCGGTATTTTATTTTGTTTTGTGGCACATATGTTTAACATTTTTCCTTGAATGCTGATCATTTCAAGAACATTGTGTAAACTTTTTGGAATAATCGCAACAAAACTGACAAAGTTACAGAATTTTTAAAATCCGCGTTTCATACAAGGCTCCTTGCAGGAAACCAACGTTTTCAAAGTCGGTGCCCATCGTACCGTAGAAACTACTGGACCGATCGATTTGAAATTTTTTACACATAATCTGTACACTCTTTGCCAGGTAGCTCCGTCGAGATTTCATAAAAAATATGATACTTTCTTTAAAAAAATATGTATGTAAAACTCGTTTTGTTTTAGGCAAATTCGAAAAATTGGAATATCAACAAAAACTCGATGGGGCTACCTGGATAAACTTACAATCTATCAAAAGAATATTGATTTCTGTTTTTCTGATGATCCATCCCGCAGTTAGTATGGGCACCGGAAAAAGTACCTTTTCGCAGACGCACCTTCATAAATTTGACGTCATGGATGAAGTGTTTGATAAATCTTTCCCAAAATAGTACTAAATATTCTTCTGAAGTTGTAGTTTAATATGACATTCACTTGAAAAAATAAGGTTGAATGGTTACGGCACAAAAAATCGTCAAAAATGAGGCTTTTTTGAACAGAAAGTACCGAAGATAACAGTAGAATTTGGACAAACTATCGATTGTTGCTTTGCTGACGATGGTTCACCATTTTCGAAACTAAAAGTATTTTATACTTTCCCGTCCACACACAACGCTGAGAAGCAATTTAGTTGTTCGCCTCACTTTATCATCAGTTTGCTAGAATGGTTGCTACGAACGATGGACCGTATCGCGAAGCTATCGGCTCGGCATTTCCGCACAGCAGGCTGTGACTAAACGCTGCACTCCTAAACTCTAGTATATTTATCACGAGACTCATGCTGCCACAACAAATCGCACATATACTGCACGTTTTTTTTACGCAGCAACACGTTCCGATAAATCATAATTGAAACATACTATCACAAACCTTGAAAACTCAATCTGTGTGTAGCCCATATATTGCTATGCTTCGTTGTGTTGCTGCATGGAACCGGATCCTCTTTGGAGTGCATTTCAAACAGTGGCCTCGAAACGACAAACTACTACCGGCCACCACCGATTGGCATATGAATTCTTAATGTGTTGGGCGGCCCGTGTGGTTGGCATGAACTGAACGATTCGAATATCTATTCTTTTCGTACACCCGGAGCTTATTCACCGGCACTCGCTATTCCTGCGTTCCGCCACGGCTTCAGTGGGAGGAAGGGCAAATTTTGAGCCATTTCGAGTGTGTCCCGTAAGCGAGTGGCGAGTACGAAAAAACCGGTTTGAGTGAACCAAGCGAATCATGTAGCATCACACCTCCGCCACCTGCCAGGCGCTTGTTATGTTCTACCACCAGAGTGGGCGGGGGGACGTCGTCTCCGAACTCTGAAATATACCCCCCCCCCCCCCCCCCCTCCGACAAATGGAACGCAAGAAGCTGTGTGATACGTTGGGCAAACACAACAACCACGCCGCGGAGATGCTAGAATTACCCATTACGTCTGACGTTTTCCGTCGTTTTTGCTACCTATTCCAATGTTTGGGTAGTTATCGTCAATAATCATTCAGTCAACAGTGTGTGCCGTTTAGCGCGAGAAGCGTAAAGCGAGCGAGCGAGCGGTTGGAAAATAAGTAGCATGTAATGTGAACAAATTGTCCATGTTTACAGCAGCAAGCGATATCTCGCACCCGGTTTGGCACCGTTCTGGCAGTGCAATTGTGTATCATTTGCATACCGTCACTGGCGTTGGGGTTTTCTGATTGCTCAAACCCAACTCAACTCAACAAGTCACAGCAATTTTTGTGACGACTATCGCAATGGTTAAAATCCCAAGAAATACCTCATCAAACCAACCCAAATATTGACATGGTTCTGTGGTCGGACTTGTTTCTGATGGGCAGAGGTGGTGCGATATGTCTGGCCATAAGGGAAACTCCAATTACTCAGGCAGCAGCTTGAGTAATATGCAAGACAAAAATCTCAATTTTTGGTGCGTATCAGTTGACTTGAGCTGCTTCCATATTAAATGCTAGGGTGTGCCACGTATCATGCTCAATAAATGCTTCTAAAAAGCGACGCAAACGTTCATCAAAAACTCGCGCAATGCTCGTGAATAATGTGTATTGTTACGATGCGCTTCTTGCACGCATATCGATCCTCTGTCAGGATGGATGCAATTTTAATAATTGATGAGCTTTTTTTAACGTGCATTCGCTCATTCTATTGCCATAAGCAGCACGCCGTAATTGCAGGATGCGGATGGACGATTTATATTATTAAGTAATAATTTATGGAGGGAAGAAGTTTCTTTTGCACTTAAAAAAAATCACACATAGTTCATTGATTTGTTTTTGAATGTTTTTTACCTATTAAATAATTTGCCCACAACCTTAAGGTACTTCGAAATGGAATTGTCGTTATGAAGCTTCATACTTTCCGAGGCCTTGCTCAGTCGACTGGCCTGCTACTGCCTAGTGCGAGCGGATGTCACGACATATTCTCTGCATACGTCACGTGCATGATCGCTGAAAAGCAGCAGCAGCAACAGCTGCAGACACGTATACGCTTCGACTTCGAAAGTACGTGCCGGAATTTACGATTCGAAGTGAATATTGCCACATTAACGGGGCAAATGCATGCAACATTAGCTTATCGTCGATGGTGACCGGTAATGCGTTGGCCGAATCGGCCACTTTCTGCACGAATCAGCTGTACCGGTAGGCTTTTCAATCATAGAACTTTCTGGACCATCGCTGTACCATACACTATGCGCCTGCCGGTACACCAAAACAATCTCTGCTTGGTGTTGGCTCTATCTCGTACTCTTGATCGACGGACGCGTGGAAGTAAATTGTAAATAGGTGGCCGAGAATAAGTGCTCAGTGAATGGTGGATGATGGCGGGTGTCTTCTCATTATCGCCTTAACAGCCGATCGGTTTTAGGCACCTTAAAATGCCGATGGAACCGAGAGGAGTTAGTGGCGTGCTACTGATCATGTCCCATGATCATGATGATGATGGTGGTTGTGTCCGGGCCCCCTCTAATTTCTAACGCAAATTCGTACGTGCATTCGAGTAGCAGAAATGCAGAGGTTCACAGTGTGCAACACTTTGATTGCTGCTCTTATGTAGGTTGCAAAGAAGGATTTTTATTTGTCCTTTGTAACTTAAAATTTTGTTTCTTAATTAATTCTTCGTCTTTGTTGTTTATTTCTTCGTTTCCATATGTGTTCATCATTTGGGATTTGGCTTGCTTCGTTAATGAATATATTTGTAAAAAATGCATTAACAAATGCAACAATTAGTTGCGCGAACCAAACATACGGAATTTCCAATTTTATGATTTTATTTTCCATTCGCTAGTGTGTTTTTATTATCCACTAATAGTTTACTAGTGGTCTATTAGGTGTATGCATTGAAATTTGCCGATTTGCTAATACATGGTGCCATTTTATTTGGGGAAGGTTTACATCCTCATTTGTTACGTCGTTTTAAAATATAACTAAATACCTTTAAAACGCTATAAGTTACTGCTCATAGCAGTAAGCTCATAATGTTGACTACAACATACTTTTTTCTACAGTTGGAGATGTCAAGTTTGGTGCCAGAAAAGTGCATTTTGCGGGGAATTAAAAAAAACCTTTTTTTCATTTCAAGAAAACGGCAGTTGAAAATTATCATGTGTTGGTTTAAGCGTATGTTGAACATGTCACGATAGAAAAAAATGTGAAAGCTGGCTTCAAAGGTGATAATGGGAAAACTGACGTAATAAACTTTTTTTCAACATGCTAACGCTCGGCCGCATGCTGCCAAACCGATGAAAACTTTTGTTGCCCTTCTATTTTTTATTAATTTTCCTTTTTTTGTTTCATTCAATTGCCATTCAATTAAAAAATGCGAACGAAATACTGCAGTACCAGTTAGTGTTGTCTTAGATGATGTTCCATGCTCCGCTCATTGATCCATGGATTATGAATGAATGGAGTGCGCATGGTGTCACATCATGTTCCGCGGCCATTACCTCTTCGCCATTAAAGTACTTCAAATTAAAACAAAACAAAAAACACTCACAACCTTGGCCTTTGAGTTATTAAACTCTCTGACCTGTGTATTTTGTGCCCCGCACTCCAGTGTCTGCCCTCCGTGCAAACAATCCCACTGGTGTGACACGACGGCACGTGCATCCGACGACGCTTGACGGTTGCCGGAGCGGTTGGTTGGTTGGTAATGGGCCCACTCCCTCCACTACCGAAAAACCTGAAACCTTTTCGGATTTTACTTAATGATTTGTATGTCATTAGTGCCACTGGGCTGGTCTCTGTGGGTCTCCTTCCTTCCTGCCTTGTCTCTCGCTCTCGCTCTTCGCTTTTGGCTCCACATTATTTTGCTTCGCCGATCAGCGTATCGCCTGTGTTCGTGTTCACCCAACGCCACCAGCCACCAGAAGTGCGTCATTTGCGGACGACGACGGAGGAGTCGACGGTGTTGGCCACCACACCACCAACCAGTCCGAGAAGCATGAAGCGCGATAAGGTTCGACGCCCATTTGGTCATCGGCGGCGATCCTCGCGAAAGCCCCCCCCCCACATTTCGACCTCCTTCTCCACCGCACCTTAAGGAGCGAGTATGAGGTGGCCAGTGTGTTGAGTCTTCACTCTAGACCACCACAAAAAAGGGGAGGGAGGGGAGGGGGACCTGGGTATGACGCGACCGAATTTGAATTCTCTTCGCGGCCGCGTCGCGATCCACGATCGTTCGATCGATCGGCTGAGAAACAGACAGACAGAGAGGGTGCAAGAGGCATGTGTGTGACGGTAACCAGGAAGCGGCGTGTGCGTAGGCACCCCTACCCCCCTCCCCCCTGAATGTGTGTCATCGATCACCATACAGCCAACAACAACAACAAGTCGCAGTCGCGAGTCCGCGTGTACGCACCACCGAGATCATGCTATTGGCCATCCCTTCCTCCAACCCCCCCCCCCCCCCCCCCTTCCCCCCAAACGAACCTGTTCTCATCCCTCGTCCCCCCTTTTCTCCAACGATGTATTGGTGTGAGGTCTCGCGTCTCGCAAAGTTCTTGCCGTTTGCGCGTTCCATCGTTCTGGACGCTGTCTCTCTCTCTCTCTTGAGAGAGAGAGACGAATGGTCGGATGGTTTTTTTTTATGGTCGAAGGCTCGCGCACCGACCGACCGACCAACCGACACGCTCGCCAACAGCGCCAGTACACCGCAGGACAGCTTCGTGAACGTTGGTGGTGAACGCTCCCGCGCGCGCTCCGTTTTTTTTTTGTTTTCGGTACCGTCGCTTTTGCTCCGAGAATCTTCTTTCACCTCTAAGTGGCGCGCTTGTCGTCGCTGCGCCTTCCTTCGCCTTCGTTCGTGGCCGATTAGTGTGTGAGGAGAGGGATTTTCGGGGTACAAATGACGCCGCACTACCCCTCGCTGGGTGTATCGTGGTGCTGCTGCTTCTGATCGACGCTCTCGAGTGAGTGGAGCCTTGTTTGCCTTGTGGCGTGACGGCGCGTGGCTTCCTCGTCAACGTCGTTGTGGTTAACAGCGTGGTTTTTCCACCGCCAACGCGAAAGCTTTTTTTTGCCAAAAGTTTCCCCAAACCCCAAGAGAGAGAGAGAGAGAGAGAGAGAGAGAGAGAGCGAGTGTGGCTGTGTTTATTGTGAGTGTTGTACCCTCGGTTGCATCCCATTTCGGCATCAAAATTGCGTCCAGTGTGGTCGGTAAAGGGCCGCCGGCCAAGTGTGGCCACGGCAGCACCACCACCAGCAACAGCAGCAGCAACATGACGAACCCGCGCAAATACCGTGATAAGATCAAGATCCAGGAGGAGAAGATGAAGCTGCAGCAGCAAGAGTTCGAGCGGACGATGCTCGAGGTGTCACCGATCTACGAGCGCCGGGTAATTATTGTGAATCCACCGCCCGGGTGTGGGCCCCCAAAAAAGGGGTGGGCCGGTTCTTACGGACCACGATTCCACGATTAATTGTCGGTGATGGAGTATCTTTGACCTTCAGAAGCAGCGAATCACGGACACAGACCGTGTGACCGTTTGGGCTATTCCAAAAGGGAAATTTATCTCTTTCGCGGTTCTAACCCCCATCCCCCTCTTCCGCTAATCCTCCGCTAAAAGACCGTTTTTTTTTCACGGCCCATTCGCCGTTCGGAGTGCCGAGTCTCATCATCGGCTCTTTTGGGAGCCTCTTCTCGATACTCGAGCGATGGCCGGGGCCGGGACCAGGGGTTCGATCGTTCGGTTCTGGTTTGCGATAGGAATTTTCGCATTTTAGTCAACCCGGCTTGGTGGGGGTTGGGTTTGGAATTTTTGTTTTTGGGTTTTTTTAGTTTTGTTAAGGAGAAAAGACATTATTCTCCAATCCAAAAAGTGGTGGTACGACGACGTCATTCGCTCCAGCACCAGCGCTTAGGCACGTGCCACCCGATTGACGCATCAGCGTTTTTTTTTTCGACATTTTTGCAAACCAAAAATCCTCCTCTTCCTTGTGCGCCTGGCCACCGATTTGCCGATACTTTGGATTCTGTTCGTCCCAGCCACTTGTTGTTCCTGGGTCTGGGTCGGTGCCTTCTGGTGACACTCGGGCAGAAACAGGTTTCTGCCAGGTCGTACAAGCGCTGCACGAGACGATCCTCTCCGGTTGGAGGCTTGTTTTCGGATGTTTTTTTGGCCCCCATGAATGAAGTCACCACCGGAGTCACGTTGGACGACGAGTTGGACGACGAAAATTAAACGAAGCAGAAATATGAAGGAAAAAAAGATTTAAAAATTGCTTTCTGTTAGAACGAAAAAAAAAAATTCATCTCCGTCTCGTCGCGTTCGCTGAATCGCGAGGTCGATTGATCCGCACAGCGATCGGAGTTGTTTTTTTTTGTGAGCCTCAACCTAATAGGGCCGCGTCCAGCAAGCTCCCGGTCTGGGCCGTTGTTTTTTTGTGTGTTTGTCCTCCTCTTCCTCCTCCTCCTCCTTTTTTGTCTTTGGTGGTACTAGGTGCGTGTTGGCTTGTAATGGCCTGTACCAACTGCGTGTCAAATAGGCAAAAGAGGCTGAGCTACAGCACCAATCCAAAAACAAAAAAGCATCGGCCCAAGGTTTTGTTCTACCTTTAGACAGTGGCCGGGAAGATGCCCCATCCGAGACCAGAGAGAGAGAGAGAGAGAGTGAGAGAGAGAGACCTTGCGCCGCTGCACCTACAGTCGTCACCTACCGCGAACTGCAGCAGCGGATCGTTGTTTACGTTGTGCGCTGCTGCGGTCACAATGGATGTTTATTTATAAACCGGCCTGATGTGTGCTGCGAAAGGATGTGCCAGGGAACGATGGTGATGAGGATGATGGGAGCAGCAGCAGCAGCATCTAAGACCAACCGATCTCTGGTGCGGTGTGTGGCCATTTCGCAATCCGCACTCGCAATCGGCCGGATGGTTCAACTGTAGTGGTTTCGGCAAAGGAGGCGACGGCGGCGTCCCAGGTGTCTATCGCGCGGTGTTCATCGTTCTGTCTGCCGCTTCGCTTGGCTTTTGGCCTTCCTTAAGCCTTCTTCTTTTGGGCCATGAGTCGGCAGCTTAGACACAGTGCCGTCCGTCTGGCTGGCGAGCGCCACGGTTTCCACGGTGAGCTTTTGTGGTACCGCAGCAACTCTATCGTTGTGTTCGGTTTTAAAATGTAATTTGTGCGAATGTCTGATGATGGTGATGATGATGATGACGATGATTAGAACGGTGGCGCGCGTGTCTGCCACCCCACAAAAGATATCTATTAGCCACGCCGACGGTCGCAGTGGCGAGTCTCTAATTTGATTTTCTTTCGCTTTGTCGATTGCCTCCGGTCGCCTTCCTTCGTCGCGATTTGTTTCGCATTGTGGGGCTTCCCCAGTGGGCCAAGCGGAGCGGCAGTTTGAATCGGGACCAGCGTGTAATGCTTGTCCTTTCGGCTTCAATAGCGGGAGCGCTACAATCGGGGGAGCAGCAGCAACGTTGAGCAGTTTGCTAGTTGTGTTTGGTTTTAAGAAGCTACTTTGTTGCCATTTGGCGCAGCCCGCACTCTATCTCTTCTTCTCTCTTTCTCTCTCTCTCTCTCTCTCTCTCACTCTCTCTCTCTCTCTCTCTCTCCTTCTCTTTTTCCGTGTTGTCCATTTCGGGGGGGACGAAATGCTAATCATGCTAATTGCTAACGCTTTCGCCTCGCGCGCATAGTTAAAAAGCAAACGGTGTCCAATCATTAATTATAGAGTGGTGGGGATAACCTCCACCCCCCCCCCCCCCCTCCCGAAAGGGGGAGGGCCGTCCGTGTATATTGGTAGCGAAAAGATAATTCATAAATCAAATAAATCCCCAATTTGGCCAATGGGCTCCGGTGGTTTAGTTCGCATGCTTTTGGGCTCGTTTTGGCGGCTTCGCACACTATAATGAGCGTTGTTTGTGCCGAACGAAGGTGAAAGTTGTATCTTTTGTGCCACTGTTGCCTCATGCTAGTTGGAAGTGGTCCATGGTTCCTCCATCGGCGCAATTTAAGGCTCATGGAGGCGCCCAGTAGTTCATGTTTTGCGAAGCTTTTTTTATGAGAAGCTGCTTGTTGATAGGCCATTTACGCTGCCATTTATGATATAGTTAAGTCGCTTTGTGATCTTACAGCATGTGTTTCCATGCTTCATTATCTACAGTGAGGATAAGTCGGACGAATGAGACATAATTCTCAAGCCCCTTTGGCGCTGTTAAGGATATTTGTGTTCTATTTCTCTTTATCTTGCGGTGATTTATAATTTCTACGAGTAGAGTAAACTGAACTGAATGTTTTTCAACCAGTTTCTACGACGCGTTTCACTGAGTTGATAATGATAGCCCTTAGCCCTGGTAGCAGAGACCTCGTGAGTTGAGCCGTGGTTTCGATCGATTCTATCGGAAAATTTCAACCCAAGTCCCCAAGACGACGAGCCTCTAGAGAGAAAGAAAGAGCGAATGGGAGAGAGAGATCCCTCGGCATGCGAAGAGAGCCAGCGCTGGCCCCGAATTCCGTGGCCGCCACAAAGCGCGTAAATAGGAACCGCCAACATCATCACCATCATCATCATGCTGCTGCTCGCCAAGCCAAGCGTAAACACAAGCCTCTCATACACGCTCCTCATCACTACTACCATTATTGTAGTAGCCGACGCTCGCGGGAATCGAGGCAGGCTGGCACCAACACTACGACACTTGCTCGCTGCGGCAGTGTATTTGTGCGTGAACCGTGAAGCGCGCCTTGGACGGTGGCAACAAAGCAAAAAGCAAAAAGCTTCTTTGCCACCCACCCCCTTCCTTTGCCAGGGGCCACTCGTACGCGCCCTCGCCGCGCAACAACGTGGACCGAATGGACGATGGAGGCGCGCGCGCTCGTCCGAGCGTGTTTGAGTTTTGTTTACCTTCTTCTCGTTCTCGAACGCATGGCGGCGCGTTGGTGGTCGCCGTGCTTGCGGTGGGCTTTTCGGCCGATTCCCGATGGTTTATGAGAGTGCAACGGGGGGGCGCGAGAGCAAGACCGATGTGACCGGTACGCTCAAATGCGTCGCCACTTTGCGGTGGCTTATCTACGTTCAAAGAACGCCCCATCCAACATACGCCATCGATAATAGTTACGATTATGTGTAGAAGTTGAAGAAACTGCTATTGCTCGTGTTGAATAATCGATGACTCGACGATGACTCTCTTATGAAAAAAAAGAATTCAATCAATAACATTTCAAAGAATTTACTTCAATGCCATAAAAAAATACCAGGAAGGTAATACTTCTTTTGGTTTTCATTTACGTAAAATAACACCGCCAAATTTTCCGTAAGGGCATATCATTTGCGAAAATATAATATATCCCTATGCTCGAGTTTGGAGAACATTATTTTTGGAGTTGATTGCTGCCAGTGCGTTGGCGTTCTTCTGCGAGTTAATAACAGAGACCCCCGGGACTAACGAACGAATGGTGGTGGAACCCTTCCCCAGAGTGCCGTCCCTCTGACCACACCCCTCTGACACCTTTGACGACTAACATTTTCCCGGGACCGAGGACCCAACATACCGAGCCAACATCAATCATTTCGTCGCTTCGGCCGTGTGAAATTACTAATGAACAATCCTCTCTTCGGGGAAATTGGCTTCGAAACGCCTGAACGGCGGCGGCGGCCGCGGCGGGCCCATCATTTTTGGGGATGGCGAAAGTTGGCGATCGAAACGTGCCAAGGGAAAACACATAGCCTCACGCACGTCCGTACTCGTTTGGAGCTAAAGTGTCGAAAGCTAATTAACGGAAGGACCGTGACATGTTAAAATATCCCTTGTATGCTCTAGTGGCCGTTAGCTTAAAATACGTTGTCGTAGGGCACGAGCAGGGAAGACATCAACCGTTTTGTCGGTTGGATAAGAGCTCAAGAATGGAAGTACGGCAAGGCATTTCTTAGCTTAGCTTGTTAACTGGAATGTCTTATTTAACGATCGTGTTGGGTTACATTCTGGCTGGATGCTATGCATCACACTAGCAGACAACAGCAACGCCTCTCTTTCAAAATGTCCTTCAAATTCCTTTCAATACCTCTCTAAATGATTTCTCAAGTTAAAGTTTTTCGTTAACGAACTCCGCTATCGAAACGTAGAAGTTATTAGCATGTTGCCTCCAGCGCTGATGTTTGAATTCTATTTCGTCTTACGTCTCAACAAACACCTCGATGATGATACGCTGTCTGGACTTGGGCGCAAACTCCAAATCTCCCCTCGTTGGAGTCATCGTTTACGCGTTTGTTTGACAAATACTGCAACAAAAACTACGATCGTCTCGACACCGGCCACCTAACGTGTACCGCACACTCTGGGTCACACCTTGAAACGACGCCGTAAATACTGTTCCTGTGTCGTCCGCCCGTTATCCACTTGGTTGGTGGCCAATTGCCAATGAAACCCCGAACTCAACAGGCGTCCAAGAGTGCCAATCTGTCACCGGCTACGGGTTCGCTGGGAACGTTCCGTGGTGGCTCGCTGCCCAACGTCAATAACGATAACAAGCAGTTCCAGGAAAAGGTGTTTATTGCTCTATCGACACACTGCATCCTGTTGGCCATGCCGTTTGTATGTTGCGCCGTTGCCGTTGGAAACCTTTCTTTCGTTGCGTTTGCGGTTCCGAGCTCTTTATCAGTTCTAGTTGGATTGTACGTGTTGGTTTGGCCCTTTTTTGCTTTGTTTTAAAGATCCCCCTTCCCGTACCATTCCCGCACAGTTCCTTCTGGTGACTATTTACATTTTCTAAATCATTTTTTAAAATATGTCTTCAATACAATTTCGTAGAAATACTAGTAGCATTGTTAGCTTTATGATATTTTTCATTCCTCCCTCACTAGCTTTAGACTACGGCACTCTCTCCTTTTCGTTTTTGCTTTCGCACGTTTTGTCAGACAATGGCCAAGTTATATCTTGGATATATGCACTCTGTTTTCATCTTTTACATTAATCCTGGTCAGTATATAATTTTTTTGTTTTCTGTGTGGCCAAACAGATGAGAAATCTTACGATGTGATTTGAATGGCAAAGAGTATGTCAATTCATTGGCGTTGCATTGGATTCTAATTGGCTAACAGTGGCTCAATTCGACATCTATCTCAGGGTGTAGGGCATTCCGATGAAACTGAAGTACGCAATTTTGTTTTGTGAACCAAAACAATCTTACCGCTAAGACTTAGCAAATGAAACTGGGACTACTATTGGCAAGAACGACCGCTGATGCAAAGAGGGCAAAAGGATGATAGCAAAGAGAAATGATGCTGGTGTTGAATATTGCTTTGAATTCGTTGAATCAATATTTTTCCCCATCATAGTTTATAATTAATGATAATCTCGTCTGCGCATGGTCATTCCGATTAGCGAACATAGACTAGTTTGTAAACCGTTTTGTGAATTAAACCATTGTTTTGCTCCTAGAATAGTTCCCGTTATTGAATGTCTCAATTTTTTGGCTAAAATGTCTTATGACCGATTTTTTTTCAATGTATTTCTTACTTCCTTTTCTCGCGGCTAACGTAGCATCATTGAGGTGATGCGTTGGTACAACTTTCTGATGATGCTCTATTTCCTCTTTACAGACGGATGATGGGCCGAACATGCCTGAGATGAAAATCTACCCGCAACCGGAAACCGTTAAGATCAAGAAGGAAATTACACCGAAGGCTAGCACACCGAGCCATGCAAGAGAATCGAGAGGTAGGGCATGATGTGGTGACAAACTTTCGTTACTAGTAGGTACAAGTAAACTGTCATACCTTTGCAGGACGGACACCCGGTGGTCCTATGAGAAATCGACAGGCTAGTCGCAACCATGACACGTCGCCCTACGGTAACAGTACGGTGCATTTGATACCGCCAATGGAGAACAGCTGGCACCGTTCGATATCCGACTCGGCTATCCACCAGAGTCTGTGTCAAAACCAGGTAAAATTGCGAGGAAATTTAATTGTAACAAACAGAACCGCTACCAATGATAATGCATTCCCTGTCTCGATTACAGCAGCAAGATGTTAACCACCTGACAACGCACTCACCGCTCACGCTGAGCCCAACCGTGCAGAGAAAGATTTCAAATGCTCAACAGATGAAAGTACACAATCCCATGACCAACCATCACAGTCACCTTCCTCATCATAATCATCACAACAACCACCACGATAATGGCGGTGGTTTGACGCAAGACATTCGCTCACGCTCCTCTACGGCGTTGCCGCGATTACCAGGAATCAAGTATGTGGCACCGGTTAACTTCTGCTTAGACGACTGTGATTCATATTGTATCACGTATTTTTCCCGGGCTCTTCTTGCAGTATTTACCCCTCCCAGAACCATCCCGATAGTATACAGATTCCGATACCGAGTAACACCGGTTCGTTGCCTGATCTGACATCCGTCGGTTATCCCTCCATGTATCCGGCCACGCTAGACCAAGAGTATGATCCGAGTGGCCAGAATCATAGCTACTGCCCGGTAAGCGTTGTTGAATGGTTTCAGTGGCCACGATGTTCTAGGCTCTAATGAGTGCGCATTCATCCACAGAGTCCTTTGGGAACGTCACCTTCGTCACTATCACCGACTTCCGCCATCCAGAACCACCACCATCAACCGCATCCGAGGGCGAACAGTTTTAGCGGTGGAGTCGGGGTTGGTAGCAGCGGTGTTGGCGGCTGTGGTAGTATGGGGAATACCGTCGCAACCGGTGGTTATCCCATTCCGACTAGCCACTCGAACAGCGGCTCGGTTAGCCCAACGGGTAGCGGTATCAGCTGTAGTCCGAGTGCCAGCAACTCTGTTAGTTTGGTAAACCATAACAACAATGGCAGTGTCACGGCTCTTAACAATGGAATTAAGAATAAGAAAACGAAACCACAAACCATCTCTAGTCAGGTGAGGATGGTTCGAGTGCTTCAAATCGTTGATTGTGGCAGACAGGCGTAGCGTATCTCCACCAGCGCCTTCTGCACGCTTGCTGTAGCACTTCCATTTCAGTATCTAGTCTTGTTTTTTGTCGTTGCCCTCCTACGAAAGGTAGAAAAGTGATGTCCTCAATGTAGCTAACTCCCCAATGCTATCTTTTGTTGTAATCAGTGTTTTTGATTCTTCTGATAGCTATTCAGCATTGTCTACATCCATCTGATCTCACGTATCACTAATCGTTCGGTTCATTCGCGAAGAATGATGTTTGTCAACGTTCTACCTGTCTCTCTATGCTTCCTTATTGCGCACTGTTACTTTCTTCTTTTTGCAGCTTGCTTGTAATCGTGTTGTGTTATATTTACGTTTGTTTTTTTCTTTCTTTCATCATTATTTTACAGCCTTTTTTATCTGTACCAGATAGTAATAGATATTCGTTTATGTCGAAGGTATATAATTTTATTCTTTATTGATAATTTCCCTCGTTTTCTTTTCGCGACTGCCCCCCTGAAAACGCATTGCACTTAAATTCTTTTGTTTTTAATTCTTCTATTTTTATGTAAACTTATTATTTCCTTTTAAATGTCCATCACAGGGGAGACTTTGGTAGGGAGTATTAGAAGAGAGTACAGCATTTCAAAGTTAGGCAAAGATTATGTTAGCAGTTTCGCCTTGCATCGATCAAACCTCACGCTAAAATCTATGCACTAATTCCAGCAGTATAAGCATCTATGTGCAATCAATTTGAAAACGATTTATGCATTATGAATGTGTCTTTCTTTAAATTTCTGTCCATATTTCTTGCAAAATCTTAATGTCGTGCGTTGGTCGCAACTAAATTGCTATACGGATGTACGATCCTTCTTTTTTTTTTAATGTTGGCCTACAGTGCTGACCTTTCTTAATGCAATCTAACTATGAATACGTGTGCCCTTCTACAGGTCAATAATACTTACGATAACAGCCAACAGCAGCAGTCGCCCCAACAGCACCAACAGCAATCCAGCCAGGCACAGTCACCTCAACAGGGACAACAGCAGCCACAGCAGCAACGAATACCCCCCATAGACCAGATTAACTACGACAGCTTCACTCAGATCAGTGATGGCTTGGCTTCGCCGAATCATAATTCTCCCGAGAGTATACTGTACGGATCTCATGGAAATGTGTCTCCGGTTAGTATTAATCATTAAACGTCATCTTTTGCTTCGCTACATTATGTTCGTCGCTTTATATCTTTTTAGCAAATCATGTCAGACTATCGGAGTCGACCTAGCCCTGGTTCCAGTCCTGGGTTGGCATTGGTTAATAACCCCGACTCGAACTCCAGTGCACCTTGTAGTCCTGTTTCACACAACATTGGAACTAACAATGGGTAGGTAGTGAACATGATGTACTGGTTAGACACACCAAATGATAATACATGTTTGTTTTTTCTTTGTAGACAATCGTACGATAAATATCCCACCAGTGATGGCTACGTGCAGAACACCCTACCACAGTATTTGGAACACATTACATTGGTTAGTATTGCCTAGGCGGGATTAGCTTGGCGTATAGTTTGTTGATAATTGGTTGATAAAATTATGGTTGGTTTAGTTCTGGTATTGTCATATCAACCCATGCTCATACTCCTCTACGATTACATCGGTATTGTTTTCCATGATTTGAGTCACCAACTCATACCAACACTACTTACGATTGCACCACTACACACGACGTTTCGTTTCTACATAATCGAATGTTTTAGTTGGACTGATTGGAATATGCGCTCTGCTATCTTTGGAGTATGGAAATATGTTTTAAACTAAAACGTTTTGTTTTATGTGACTAAAATGGATATTAATCAATCGCTTAATTTCGTTATACCATTTATGTTATTGTTAGAACAAACTAATGAATGAAAGGCGCGTACGAGTTGTAAATAAGAAGCATAATTGAAAATTAAATGAAACGAAACATTTCCTCCGTTACCCTCTAAAGATCGGTTTTGTGTTTATTGTGATTTTTTGTTGCACTACACAGTTGTACACAGTAAAACAAAGTGTTCTGAAAGTTGTTATATCATATCGAAATGAGATTAGAGAACCGAACCCTCTTTCATTTCATAAACACCACCAATTGTTTATAAATTCGGTTAAATTTCGAAGCTCGTTTTTGGTTTGATATGAATTCAGTGTACTTAGTAAAGTTGTTTTTATCTTTGTCACCATGGTATGGTGTTAATCATCCAGATGCTTTTCGGTTTTCGATTCTGTCAATGTTCAAGTTCTCGTATAAACCTTAAATTACAATTAGTATTCATTTGTGTTTTATCTTTTTACCCAAGAACAGTACTAATTCTTACTAATACATTGATTCATTCTTCCCGTGTCCCACGTTTCCCGCGATACTGACGCCACTTCATTCGTGTGCCGCCTGGCCGACTACTGTTTCTGCCAACCTGCCCGTCGTAACTGTATCATCCTGCTCAAATAACACATTCGCGCCTAACACTTGGCTGATATATGCTCTGTAATACTAAATGCTGTGAAATGTTCTGCTTTTACAACCGGTCTTGTTCTGATTACCCTTTCATTGTTGGGCTACGCGATGAAATTGGAATATTGAAATTGGGTGCAATTCGATCGGGAATGAAATTATGCTTCTTTTTTCACTTGTCCGTTCGGTCGACTGATTCATTTTGTTGAGTCCCTATTATTACGCTTAACCCATCAAAACCCCGCTCAACGAAAACCAATCATCATCATCATCTTTCTTCAGGACTGGACTACCCTGGTTCAGAGTCTAGTAGAGTCTGGATGTACATTGACTGCGCAAGTCCAGGTTGATACTTAATTGCATATTTTACTATTTCTAATTCAGCTCATGCTAAAGTAAAATAGTTTCGCTATTTTTGTGATCCTTTTCTTCACTTTACATATTTTATTCATATAATTTGTTATATGTTGACGCAAAAAAGGAGCAAAATACGACCGTGGCCAGAGCTTGAGATTTATATTGTTTGGATAGATAATAGTATTTGACCATTTGTTGGTTTGTTTTATATTGCTTTCTTTTTTTTGTAACTATACTGCTCGGCAGTTTTCGTGTGCGATCACCAAGCTTGTTAATTTTGTTAGCTAGTAAATTGATTTGTTCTGTGTAAATAACCGCTTTTTGATTATTTAATAAAGAAGCATTACACGACCGATAAAATGCATCTTTAAATTATTAATGTACATTTCATTAGAAGCTCGCATGCCAGTTTGTCATCATGTTGAATCCGGATTTCCTTCGTTCTATAGTATTATCTATGTTTCATCTGTCGTAGCTAATAGCTTTAATGATAGAATGTTGTGGTTCTACATGTAACATTTATTTTTCTTTCGTCAGTATATTTGATTGGCCATCATCTTTTATACTTCTGCGGTGAAGCTTTTGTAGATAGAGTGCATTTCCCTTCCATTTTCATCCGGTACTTAGTTTGCTATTGCTTTTTTTTACATTTTGCTATTGCTTTTTTATTGATTGCTCTCTTGTTGTCGTTGTTGGTCATGTTTCAGTACCTTCGTTTTCGATCTATTTTCTTCTAGACGGATTTTGGCATAAGATTGTTTGTTCGTTTTTTTACTTTATTGAATTCGTTTTCTCGATATGAAGAGATTCACTTTTGCTTTTTATCTGCTCCTTTTTTCAATAACTTGAAATTGTATCTTTTACTATTCCAACAGTGCGATACAGATTTTACGACTAACCAGATGGTCTTCAGCGGGGTAAGTGATCAATCATATCTGGTTTGGTTTATAAAAGAAGACATTCCTGTCATTGTTCCTTTGTATTCACTGCTCAATAATGTTAAACTTTTAGTTCGATGATTCCTACATGACAATGAACAACAGTCTGGGTATGCGAACACACGCAGGGAATCAAGGCAATGGACAGCTTCAAAATCACCAGACAGCCACTCAACAGAACAACCAGTTGAACTCGGTGAATTGTCAGAACATGCAGAATATGCAAAACAACAGCATAAACAACATGTTCAATGGGACAACGGAACCGTTGCTTAGCTTACCGAATACGCAATCGCTGATAGAGCCCCAGACTCCAACGATTCCGGAAATTGTATTTACAGGTAAATACCATGGGATCTAAACTTGTGGATGATTTTCGTTTCGATTGTCGACTAATCTCTGCATTCATTATTTTCATTCGTGGAACAATAATACCGTGTGTGCATTCCATTCATCTGCAGATTACTCAACTAGAGGTATGTAGTATTATTTTCTAAATTACAAGTAGTCCATATGCACCCACAAAGTACCGGTCAGTAATTATAGTTTGATCATATCATTTGTGTAAAATCAAGCAGCTGTCAAATCCAAAATAATAGAAAATTTTCTTTATGTTGGTTGCTCATTTTCGGTACAATGTAATGTCGTGTTATACAACTATCTACTAATTGTGTTTCGTTTTTCTCTAATGGAAAAAACTCCTTTTTAGATGATTTTGAGGCAGACCTAGGGCTTGGTCACATGGACTTTCAAAGCATTCAAATGCTTTCCGATACCAGCACTATGATTGATCCCATGGACGAGGACAGTTTCCGGCGAGACTTGCAGTGAACCGGATAACCACATTCGCGCACAACCAGCTAGGTTGGCGAACTGCATCTCGGGCATAATAATATACTCTTGAAAGGATGCAACTGCTGCTTACAACACCGTGACTTGAAGTCAACTTTACGAGATCCTCTCTTGCTAGACAGTGTTTTGTGTGTGTAGAGCTATATGCTGACCTGGTCGATGGAGCTACAAGCAGACCTGGGCACAGCCGATGGACACATGCACACGGATAGGTGGAGGGAACTAGTTTAAAAATTGTAATATACAGTGTTACTCTGAGGCTGATCGAGTTGTTTTATGGGTAGAGGGATGAAGTTACAAGTAAACAAATTTGTATAGCAAAGAGCGTCATGTGGTTGAAGGGAGCTAATATCCTTTCCGGAATGTTATGTTTCAAAATTTATCAGTGAAAATCACAATAGTTACTTCCCGTTCGGCTTGAGTTTTTGTTTATGAAACTTGTGCGGACGTGTATGAGCGACAGATGAAACATGGCTAGGCGATTATATCCCTTCTATCTGAACATCCGTTTACTATTAATCTCTGGAGGTGGCTGTTATGGCGTACTGCATGATTATTTCGTGTAGAATTCTGCTGCTTTTTCTGTTAAGCTTTTTCTTTTGCAGATTAGTTTCCTGAAAGTGGTTTGATAAACATGTCAGAAAAGCACAAAACTAGATTTGGCTAAACTAACGGAAAATCCTCGTTCCCATCCGCCTATAAGCGTATACGTATGCTACAGAAGTTGATTGTATGTTGCACTTGTTTAATATAAAATGAATTATTTTGTTTTCTGCCGGCCGAAGGCTAAACCGATCGCCGCTATAGTGGTCATCAATTCACATGATAAGATTTGTTTTAAATGATACCCTCCACCCTGTGGAGTACCTGTGCATCACATTACTGGAAAGGCTTTAAATGAGAAGAGATGATAAGGAATATCGACAAAAGAAGGATAAATCATAAACAACGGAAAGCTCGAAAGCATATGTTAAGTGGAAACATCAAGAAAAGATTCTAACCAGTTCTAGAAAGGAACTGCAGGTGAAGTATCCGTGTAATGCTCTTTTTGAATTGCCGCTCTAGCAAATAAGCAACCTAACGACATTGTGCTATTGATCGATAAAGTAGTAAAAGTAATGTACCAATCCTAGGCTAATGGTATGAAGTAAGTTTAGTTAGTTTACGAAAGAAGCAACGTGACAAAAATATATGAAAAAAAAAACAAAAAACGATTTTAAAAATACGAATGAGGGGTACAGTGAGAGGAAAGAGTAGCAAAGGTGTGTTCAGGGGCGGGGCAGAATTACTTAATTTTTCTTCTTACATCACCGAACAGAATGACAGTGCATGGTTTTATTTGGTTTTTAAAAATTAAATTCGAGATCTAATCAGTACTACGGACGATTGAAATGATTTTTGGTTTTCTTAAAATATGAGATCGTGGTATGATCAGATTGTTGGGGCACAGATGGATAGATAGAAACAGAGAGTTAGAGAAGTGCAAACACTCGTAACGAACGATACAAACAGTTTGCACGGAGTTGTATTAAACGAATCCCATTGATTTCCCTGTGATTTGGCGATCGAATTGAATGTTACACAACGCGGAAAAGTACGCAAAGAGCATACAGGAGCAACATTAAGTAAGCGCCGGTTGGTTAGAAGGCTTCGAAGGGAAGCAATGGAAAAGATGTATAAGTGTTATAATATCATAACATATCACGTTTGACGAATCATTGATCTTCATGTTTTTTTTGCGTTCTTCGAGTTTTGCAGGAGGGTTAATGTTTTGACGGTTAAGCCGATGATGGCACTCTGGCTTTTCGATGTTCTAAGCAAGGGCAGGTGCACTATGCAAACACAAAACATTGCATGAAACCCAGATACTCGTCTGCACCGGTCAACTAAAACACTGCTGATAACAGTGTTCGAGCGAAAGAAGAGCGAACACCTGATACACAGAATCCAACACACATTCACATGAGGTTCCCAGCACCGAGAGACGAGGGAATCGTACGAGTACAAATATAGAGAGCAAATCTATGTTCTTACCTAACAAATTGGACCGATTCATGATTCTATTTAAACAAAGCTCTACCAAACTCCTTGAAAATACAAGTATATATTTAATGCAAGCGAGTGTTAAATTTAACTAACCATATTCCAGACCAGTTACGTGCTACCCACGCACGATAAGCGTTTTGTGTGCGTGTGCATGGTGTGATGTGGTGTGATTCCTTACATTCGATCGATCATAAAGGGGGTAGACCAAGTACAATGCTATCGATGATCGCTACTTTCTTCGTTTAGAATCGATCATCTTGGGTATATGGCGACGACTAGCTAGCCGACATGGCAAGACGTGTATTGTGATATGAAGCCAAGCCTTTGCAAGTAATAACTGTTTCAATTAATAGTTCATGTGCTCTCTCTCTCTCTCTCTCTCTCTCTCTCTCTCTCTCTCTATCTCTCTCTCTCACACACACTCTCTCTTTATCTTTTTCCTCCTTCGCTCTCGTATGACTATCACTCCAGCCTACCAATCTCATACCGACTGTTCGACATTATTCTCTTGGCTCAATTTTCACAACAGAACGAAAACGATTAATAATGGATAACAATTCAAATGCTAATCACTTGCTTAACCCTACACATTTATGGCTTTTTCAAGTCAATTTATGACTTTCCCTTTTGCCTAAAAACAAAAACATTTTCATAAAAACAGACCAGTTAAAAAAGAGTGCAAATTCATGGTGACTTCTGTTCTTGAAAGCTTAGCATTGAAACTTACATCTTCGCCATGGCATATACGGTGACTGATACTAACTCGGATAGTTCCGCTTCCTAATTCATAACGGATTCGTCAAATTTGCTATTCCATCGTCCATATTGCATCGATCTTATTCTGTCCAAGACTTAATCGCGTAAACTCTTAACATGCGTCACCTTTCTTTGTTACTTCCTATCAATATCATCCTATGGTCAAGCATGTAGATACAGATAGCCTTCTGCTTTGCGAAAGTGATGATTCACCTGTTTTAGAACCGGTTGTACCCGGTAGATAAGCGAGTATGTTAATAAGTAACTTGAGCATTTTGATTTTGAACACCAATACGAACTCTATCCGATACTTTTCTATGATCCCGTATGTCTTTTATTTAACCTCTCCGTTTCTCTCTATGTGACCGCGGTTGCGTCATAATCATGATACTTAATGTTCCCACATTTTTACGCTTTGTACCGAATCATGGTTAAAAACTCTGTGCCAAATCCTTACTCTTGCTGTACATACCTCATGCTCAGATCGATCGAAGGTTTGTTAATTCGTCTGTTTGTCGTCATGAATGTGTTTTGCTTCTGCGTCTGTAACTTCATTGTGGAAAGCCTGATTATCGTAGTCTATATTCCGACTATGAACCTTACAGCCGGAATGTTGACACTACATCATTCGAACTCGGCAGAGACAAGGCGATCCACAAATCTAAAGTGGGCAGCATCGGAATCACTGGTGCCCTTAATGTTACACTCGTACCACATTATGATCCAGCATCGTAATCGTATCAATTCGTAGTACACTCGAAAGTCAGTACCTTAATTTTGCGAAACCCAGTTACAAACGTGAAAACTTTAAGTGTTAAACGATATGTTTGAGGATAGCTTTCGATGAGAAAGGATGATAGTAACTATTTCTAGGGGGACGAGAGTATAATTGGTGGACAACAAATAAAAATGGAACCGATTCGCACAAGTCAACAGCGCCGTTGGCGCCTTATGAACGGAAAACAGTGAAAGCGTTTATGAGAAACACATATATGATACCTTACACGTAGCATAATGGATACAAAACAAAAGGAAGGCTAAAAGATAACGACAACAAACAATGAAAAAAAAAAAAGAAAATGTTCTCTCTGTGAGTCTGTGTGTTTGTGTGTTTGTGCGTGTACCTTTCTTTTGTAAGTTAAGAAGTTACTGAGCACCGGATATCGGTGGATTTTGTGTACTGTGTGATGGGTAGAGATTTCGCGATGAAAATAGGATTTCGCACGTGCACGCGTGACCGAAACGGAGTCCGCTAGCCGCGCATATAGATAGGCGTAGTGACTTTAGGACGGGAGCTTTACAAGGCAGCGTTTAGATAAACCGATACCAAATCCGATGTAATATATTGTAAAATCTTGCACCACGTTGTTTCAGTAGTTCTCCCCCCTGGCGATGAATACTCTCGATCGTATCGCAGCATCCTCGGCACGCCATCCATGCATTGCACTTTCCTCTGCCTATGTCTGTCTGCCTCGTCTTTACTCTCACTCTCTCTCTCTCTCTCTCTCTATAGCGGGACGAATCGAATCGTAGAAGCATTAGAATGTGTTTTTGGTGTGTATCCTGTGTAGATAGTAATTGATCGTGTTGAATGATCGTGAATGCCATGTCAAGCATCTAGTCACAGCTGTGTGACGAGGCGAGATGTGTCGCTCAACGTGCACGAAAGGCTGCATTTGCTATCGTGCTGCGAGCAGCAGCAGCAGCAGATATAAACGGCCCGACCAACATGCATGTTTGGTTCCGTTGAGATCGCTGTTGAATGTCAATTACGAGTGGATGGATTATTGATCGAACGAACGATCAGCGGTGTTGGCGGAAAATCAAAAGACACAAGCTGGAAACGAATGAGCCTTGATATGTTGAGCAGCGGAACGAATAACGTTCTTTTCTCTAACGAGCGTTTGGCGACGCCATCGGGAGGGGATTTCTAAATGGTTTTTTTTCCTTCATTTCTTTAGATCTCGTATCAACAACATTGCATTTGCAAAACTACAAACTCGAACCCCTAACCGTGACTCCGATAGGCGTGTAATGTGTGAAGAAGGATCTTTGCAAGCACACAAACCATGCAAACTAGGTAGCTCCCGTAACCGAAGGCAAATCTGTGTAAATAAACACTAAAATAACTAAACTATCCCATGTGCAAGCCTCAACTTCGAGTTGGATCAAAAACATTAAAACCAAACCACCACACATATGTGCAAACAATGGAAAAACCAATTACAATTAACAATAAGTACCGACGGCTCAACATTTCCTACATTTTCCACTTTAAATCAATTTCATCCCGTTCGTCGGGGGAGTCGGGGGGGATTCAATTTCTTGTGATTCAATACAGTAACATCCAGCGTATGGATGAAGGATAAGAAACGAAACACTTTCATCATTCACAGGTCATAAAGATATTCTCTCGCATCGCTGGCCCCTGGTTCGATTGAGGTGGGGTACTGAACTAGTGATGGGTGCTGTGGTGTCGTGCCGCTGATGAACAGCAATGGCTCGTGGATAGGAGGAAAGGTAACATAACGATCAGCTATGCTATGCTACATTCAGGTGAATGCAAGCATAAGGTATAAGGATAGTAAAACGAACTTTAATCTCTGTGACAGCTGTGTAAGTGATTAACTTGCACCAGCGGGCGTGCGTGATGGGATGGATCGTGTATGTAAAAGTGAAAAGTGCTAAGAGAAAGGAAATAAAATAAAATCCCTGAATAAATCATATTGTGTGTTTCTTCGTTTGAGTTTCCATTTTGTGGATGTCCATCTGCGGCCTGCGAATCCTAAGTGATAATTTTTCAACAAAAAAAAAAGGTTTCAAATTGAAACACCTTCGCTTCCGTTGCATTCAGGGGTAGCGGCAGCATTCCAGTCATCAACTACGCCACTTCTAGCCCATTGTACGTAGCTTATCAAACGGAGAGAATAAAAATAGCTTTGGTATGGATGTTATCATAGCTGGTTCTTTTAGCTTGTGAACTTGTTTGCATTTGTGGCCGACCGCTAACTAATCATGCTCATATCCGTCTTTCGTGAATCCCCCCAACTTTTTGATGTTTTCCCTTTCCCTTTTTTACCAAAGCGATTAAAGAGTAGGAGAGCTATGATGGTTTATCACCCATGGAACGGTCGCCTTGCAGTTTCCGTGTGCAGTAAGTGTGCACATTTCAGTTTATCAAACAAAATGTGCGAAAATAACCTCAGCGCAGCTGTGACCGCTGATGAAGTTGAAGGAAGCCAACAACGGAAGCCACAATCTTCAACACATTCGTTCCAGAACGTTCCGCTGCTTGACTGAAAGCAGTTACTGTTTCGCTATAAATATTCGATCCAAACATCTTAGGGACATCATTCTGATTTTGCCTTCAGTTGACTCGGTGTGGTCGAAAGTGTGTTCCAGAAATGAAGTTAACAATCTGTTTTATTGTGTTTAGTGTGGCTCTCTACGTTGGGGCAAGTGAACCAAGCCCCTGTGAAAGCAAAGAACAAGTCAATCCGTCGGTGAATGATGTGCTTGAAAACGGGCTGAAGTTCCTCGTGGCAAAGTTCGAAGCGATGGAAGGAATGTTTTTGGAGACGCGATTGGAACTGCATGCGCATCGTCAAGATCGTGCTCGGATGCAATCGTTACAAGAGAAGATATTCGACGACCCCTTATGGTCTCTTCATCGATTGAACGATCGTATGGATCGGCTGGACCATGATGTGGGACGGAATCTGAGTGTTCTTGATAAGCGGTCTTGGCAAATCTCGGAGCAGCTAACCACGTGTGCTAGTAATGACCAGTTCCGTGATAAATTGTTCGATTTCGTACCGAAAAAGAACCGATCTACTGATAAGCTCGGACAGGAAGGCACGGTCGCATTTTACACCTCGACTAATAACTCCAAAAAGCAGCTTTGTGCCACTCCCAAGGTTCCGGAACAGAATATTGCCATGCCAACGGAAGTTAGTGACACAAAAACGCCAACAACACCAACGATACCAACGACGACTG
>NC_064877.1:67673146-67685646 GCF_943734665.1 Anopheles aquasalis | reverse complement strand
GAGAGAGAGAGAGAGAGAGAGAGAGAGAGAGAGAGAGAGAGAGAGTGTAAAGGTATTTCAGAATTTTCCCCTTTTTTTCGGTTTTCGGTTCCGTGTATTACCTTTCATTTTCCTCACAATAGTTGGGCGACTCGGCAATGTACACCAGGTCCGATTTGTTCACCTTCTTGTACTCGAGATCCTTGCGCATCAGCTTCTTGATGATGCCCTTGTTTTCAACGGGCTGCGGATGGAAAACGATGGCTTGTAGGGGAGTGATAAACCTTAACCAGGAGTACTATTTTACCTTGACTTGTGCTGCCGCATCGAACATGGAGCCCAGCGTATCGGCGATCAGCTTCATCGACGGTAGCCGTCGCCAGCAGACGCGTGTCGTACACGAGCCGGACATTCCGTGGCATTTACAGACCTTCTCCATTTTGGAACGCAATATCTGATGGTATTAGAACGAGACAAGCAAATGAGTCAGCTTATGGATGGTCTCATTCACTACTCGGAGAGCACGGAATAATGGGACACTTCATTTCCATTGATCGTAATGTATCAAAGTTGAAATTCTAATTAATACTTTATAACAGCCAATTTAGCATATTTTTTCTCTAAAACTTGATCCAATCATTCAAAAGCATAAACCTACACCTCTGATTAATTTAGTAAAAATAACTTTAATTTGACAAACAGTATATTGTTGCATTCGCTCGCCGGTTGATCTTACACCAAAATGTAACATGTTTCACATTCTCTGGACATTCGAGCCACTTTCTAGTATCGAGAACCCGGCACCGAGGGGCCCAGGACTTACGTACTCGTCGTGCCGCTTCGTTGTTGTGCAGATTCATCAGCCCAAAGCTGCTGGTGCGGTTCTCCTGCGGATCGGTGAACAGCCGGGCCTGCTTGATGCCATGGTTGATGTCCTCCGAGCAGCCACCCCAGGTCCATTTGCTGTGCTTTTTGCGCTGGATGTGGTCACAGTGGCAGGTGGTCAGCTCACCCTTGGTGCAGTAGCGCGTAATGGTCCACGCGAGTGACGCCGAGTTGATGGCACTAAGGTAAGCCGTCTCGCGGTTGCCTACAAGCCAAAACGGAGCAGACAACATTGCAGATGGTCATTCATTGTCTCCCTCCCCCAACCGCCCCCCCCCCCAAGTTCCCTTCTTACCTTTATCGTCAAAGTTGCCGTAGAAGATGGCATTGCCACGTTTGGCCGAACAGTTCCAGCGATTGTTTTGGAAGTACGTTTGGCACTCGTACTTGGCCGTGTTGGCCGCATGCACGATGACCTGTGGGCCGAGAGAACCGAGAAAGGAACCGAGTTAACCGACCGAGCTAGCAAAAAGGGGACATGCTGCGGTGGCCGTTGCATACCTTCAACAGTTCCGGATTGTCGTAGCATTTGTCACGCTGCTGCGGCGTGAAGAAGCTGGTATCACCGCAAAGCTCGAAGCTGCGGTTATCCCGATGGAAGTGAACCGCATCCAGCGACAGGTCAGCGATGCGCCACCAGCTCCCGCTGGTTAACCCGTTACAGTACACCAGCAGCAGCAGGCACAGCTGCAGGATCCTACTCCGGCCATCGGTTGGCAAACTGGCACCGAGGGGTCTCCTGCACGCACGCACCACCACGGTCGGTGACACTAACGCCGGCAACGCCAGCAACGTTCGCAATCGGTACTCGGCAGACATGATCATTGCTGTGATTCCCGGCTCTAGTGCATTCGGTTCTGACGCGTGGCTTAAAACGCTCGACTGGCGAAGATACGGATTCGTTTTCCACGGGACACGCTTTTGGGGACAGAAGGAGTAGCTTCAGTTAATTATCAGCATCATGGAGCCTATGCTCCTAGAAGCTATCGTTGTCCTTAGAGTAGTTCTGAAATCAAAAGGAAGAAGAAATGTTAAGTAAATAAGGGACCAAAAGTAGGGAATTGGAGGCCATTTTAAGGCTTTGCAGTGTAATGATCCCTAGCAAACCAGTGCTCCTAGTGTTTCATTTAATAATGTCAACCAGGGATGTTCAATAACATTACGCTGACCGTGTTTGGCCACAGTTGGACGGTCCGGAAATCGTCCGTTCGTTCGATGATTTCCACTACGCCGATATTCGCTCATCATTAAGTCTTCCCTCCAAACATCCGATAATAACTTCCCCCGATGCTGCTGCTGCTGCTGCTGCTGCTACTGCTGTGGCACGCGCGTCTGGACAGTAAAAACACATGTCATACTCCGGAGCGGTGTGCGGAGCGATGGAAACGGGGAAAAACATCAAATACCCGATGTGTCCATCGATGGTCCGATGGCGTATTGGCATCGGTGCGACGACGACGTCGCAGATGGTCGCACTATAAAATTGACTGCGCCGGAATGGTGATCGTAAAATTGCAATCAAAAGGCCACCCTGCCGCAACCAATCGAGTTCTCGAGCGTTCGAACGGAGTGACCATCGGGTTTGGGGGGGTTGCTGCAGCATAGCAACGGAGCGGATAGCGCACCGGCTACCGGCAGCAGCACAGACACGGCCTACTTGTGTTTTGATGAAGATTTTAATAAACCTATTTGCATAATTACAGTTTTTGGGGGAATTAAAGTGTGCCATTTAAAATAGAAACCAGGCAACACGCAGCGGCTGCATCGTGAAAGTGTACCCAAAGCATCATCTTCATCGTGATCGGGAAATCAACGCAAGTTTCTTAATGTTTGACCAATAACAACGTTGTTTTTTTTTTTGGTGAGAAGTTTTAGGACAGATATAACGATGGCAATAATTTACCAAATCAAATACAAAGACACGTTACAAATTAAACTTAAAGAATCGAGTGTAACACTCATTAACGATTATTAGTTATCATTAGAATATTACTAAAACACCATCCTATGCCAGTTATTCCGATTGAAACTCATAGAGATTTGCATAATGATGATAAGAATTGCCTTCATTCTATGCTGTACCTTTGTAGAATATTAGATTGTACTCTAGAACTTATTTGGAAATCATTAGAAACACATTAGATTGGTTGGCAAAATTGGTTACGAATATGCGGAAGTTAATATACAGTAATTTTCTCTTTTGAGCCAACATTATTTGCTTTCATTACTATCAACATTCATTTGAACTCAATGAGTAATCTTCCATTTAGTTAGACAAAGTAAAAGTGATTCAAAAGATCACGGCTTTAAGAAATTTAGTGTTTTGTTTGGCTGTGTTCTTTGGAAATTGAATGAACATTTGATAAAAACATTGAGTAATTATTAACTATCTGTATTCTTTCAGAATCAGTACAAAGCACAGCGTAGAGCGCCGAACGCTTCGCGTCTCGTAGTCGAAACATGACTTCCATTAAATCGGTTATTAAAATCCGCATCCGCAAATTTGATTGAGCGAATCAATGAATGCGGGCGGGGTGTATTTGGTAACTCCTTCCCCGGGTAAAATCCGATCGCTATCGTTCGAGATGTAATCAACTTCTCGGTTTATTTATCAACAGCCCAGTCAATCCCATTCCATCTCATCGGCTTCCAGAACTCGCTCGCTAACGGAGATCGAATGTGTTTCCACAGTGAACCGCGTTGTACCGAATCCTTTTGGAACCGCCGCTCGGGCTTGTAATAGAGCCTACTCGCATCATAACATTGAGTCTGCCCTTCATTCGGTTGCTGATCCATTTTTCGGATGGAAAAACAAACAAATTTGAAACCACCGGCGATGGTGGCGTTCTCGGGTTTGAATGCCTCCCGGGGTTCCGCATGCCCCCCCCCCCCCCTTCGGGATGCTGTAATACGTCGTAATAATATTAGACGGATTAGATATGTTTTATGTGCGCCCTTCTTCTCGTTTCCATTTTCTTTTCTTTTCGGGGTTTTGGTTTTCAGTTCGGTTCGGTCTAGATCACAAGAGAGGTTGCAGGAGGGTGTCGCCGCCAAGGATACGGGTCTTTTAAAGGGGCCGAGGGGTTCGTCGCCTAAGGTGACGAACGTTAAACTCAACGGAGGCCTCACACCGAACGCCGAAAGATGTCACCACCGCGAGACCGGACGGGGAACAGGATGACAATAAATAAAATATCAGTTCACGTTGGTTTGACGACAACGACGACGACGACGACGACGACAACAAACAAACAAACAACAACACGACAATAACCCGTGAAATCCCTCGATGCGGTGATGCTAGTGCGATGTTCTACACATCAGCGAGGGATCAAACGCTAGAATGGATGAGCGAACCGAATGCGAGAGAGAGAGAGGCCCTAAACGACAACACGTGCGTCTCGTGATCTTTTGACTTTCGTGAAGCGTTTCCGTCGGTAGTCGAATCTCGAAATGTAATCCAAACCGAGCGCCCTGTGTGGAAAGGCTTCTTCTGCCTTCGAACTCCGAACGCCGACACCAAATGTGTTGACAGAAACCGAGCCCAGAACCGATAACCTCCCCCACCGGTTAGTATCTAATCCTTCCCCAAGTATCCTTGGAAGCCTGTTCGGTTCACCCACGACAAATCGCACACTGAGCCCACTGTAGATGTGCTGCTTAGGAGGCACTAGCCTTAGCCTTATCGATACGATGAGCTCCCCCTCTTTCGTTGGGCTCGTTCCGCTGCTGCTACACAGCCAATTGCGCGGGGGGATGGTTCCGATTGCAATCATATTTATTTATTTGCCTTCGCCTCATGCTCCAACGAGCATCGGTTGGAGTCAGCAGTTTCTACAGGGGGTACATGGGGAAGAGACACCGCTGCTGCCGTTGCCGAAGACACTCACGATGCATGATTTATCAAGTGAGCCGGAACGCTGCAACGGAACCGTTTAATAAAGTATTTATGCCGGAGACCAGTTGCGAAGGGTGCGTGTCCTTTGACGTCGTCGTTGTCGTCGGCGGCATCAACACTGGCTAGAGAGAGAGAGAGAGAGAGCGAGAGCGATCCTGCTAAGTAAGGAGTGGGCCCTCCCACTACTCTTGTGGCAAGAAGAGCTCACAGCGCTCTCTGTGTGCAGTTGGTTAGTGTTTGCACAGCCTAGATGCGACTCTAAGGTGGAGTGGAGCAGATTTGATGACGACGCGTAAACATGAATATTTAAACTTCCATTCCTTGGCCTGGCCTGAGGACCACGAGCCGCTAACGGAGGCTTAAGCAGGATCGGTGATCCAAACAATATGAGAGGCGGCTTACGGCGGGATTGGTTTGGTTGCATAGATGACAAGGATTTTTCTTCCTTTTTTGGTCTCCTCAGCTCTTCGATAGCCAATAGAATGGAGACAAAGGAAGTAACCTCCTTCCTAGTGAGACAATGAGCAGTATCGGCTTGTGGTTTTGTTGTTCGGTTGGCTTAAGCATGTTTCTTCTATTTAGGAAAAAAAGTTGTTAGCCCATAAGCATGATTATATGTAATTGTATTGTAATGTTTTTTGTATAAAACAATGCAATAAAACTTATGAACTGGTTAAACCGATTTGGCAAGAGTAATGCTGGCTAACAATGACAAAAATTAAAAATGAGTTCTAGCAACAGAATTTTGAACTAACAGTAGAAGTAAATGTTCAAAACAAGGATAATGTTATTGAATTAAGCAAGCTCACAAAAGTAATGGAATGAATTACAAACACTGATGCCAGAGGTCTCGCTTTACCAAAACATTTTCAGGGGATGTAGATGGATCATTTTCATTGAGGGGGCTTCGCTAATTTCTTATCAAAACACGGATCATTTTTGACGATTTTTTGTGTCGTAACCATTCAATTTTAATCTTTCAAATGAATGGCATTTTAAACTACAACTTTTGAAGAATATTTCGTTCTATTTTGAGGAAGATTTGTGAAAAACTTCATCCATTGCTTCAAATTTAGGCAGTCATATCTTCGAAAAGATACTTTTTCCGGTGCTCATCGTAGCTGCGTGATAGGTTATCAGAAAAATACAAATCGAAGCTCGTTTGAAAGATTATAAGTTTATCTAGGTAGTCTCGTCGAGTTTTTGTTGAATTTTCTATTTTTCGGTTTTTGGCAGATTTTTGAAGTTGAAAAACTGATGCTGTTTGCCATTTTGCCTAAAAACACGGTTTTTAAAGATTTATTAAAAAAAAGAATCAACAATTTTCATAAAATCTTGACGGAACTACGTGGCAAAGAGTGTACAGATAATGTGTTAAAAATTTCGAATCGATCGGTCCAGTGGTTTCTACGGTACGATGGGTACCGACTTTGAAAACGTTGGTTTTGGGAAACGCTCTTCAAAGTAACGTGCTGTATGGAGCCTTGTATGAAACGCGGATTTAAACAAATCTGTAACTTAGTCAGTTTTGCTTCGATTGATCCAAAAAAATAACACAATATTCCTGAAAGGATAAGCATTCAGGGGAAAATGTTAAATATAATGTGTCACAAAACAAAATTTAATACCGAAGGCCCCCCTTAAGGATCACCACCTAAAAAATGGGCAATTTCAATTCCTTCCGTAGGTTGGCATTTTTTATAATAAAAAACATGGCGCATAAATCCCGGTTTCGCTGCTTGCTACACATAAAATAGCAGCAATCCTCGCTTCCACTTGAGCGAGACCACTTCTGAGAAGCATTTCCAATCCACCACACTCGTCGGTGCGAAGTGTTGGGCGCGTTCGTCCATTCAATGAAACTAAATGAGCTCCGATGAATTGCGACCGATTAGATATCATCTTTCACGCTTCCGTCACTTGCTCCGGCCGTCGAGTTGCAGAAGCGCATTCGAGCACATTAATTTTGATTGAAAATGATGAAAAACCGCGAATCTCACGCGTAGCAAATCTACGAATTGTACGTTCGTCTGATAATTCAGTCGCGTTTAGTGGGAAATTTCTTGTGAATCGACATACGCCAAAGGCATGTGCATATGTGGTACAGGATGGATGATGGTTCAGAAAACATTGCACCCGCCATACGCAACGCAAACCGCCTGGATGCTGGAGGGCACCAGAACGGAGGAGAAGAACGAGAATGGAATGCAAAGAATGGAGCATAAAGTGCGGGAGCCATGTTGCGATGCTCTATCGGTGGCGACGTATGAGAAGGAGTTGGATGGCATGGCATGGAATGGAATGGAGCTGTGCACCAGTACCAAAAGATATGCTACGGCTGGAGATGCTGGATAGGATGATGATGGCTGCTGATGCTTTCCGGTCGTCTCGGCTGTCTCGCGGCTTCCCGAGCTAAATAAAATATCAGATTTCAGGCAAATCTTTTTTATGACGCTTACGCCGCCGCCCTGCTTCATCTTTCGCTGGCACTGCACGATTATTAGGCTGCTAAATCCTCCCTCGGCAGCCAGCCTCCGTGGATCATGTGTAGGTGTGCGGTAGAGCCAAGAGCAAAAACAAAATGTAAAAAAAACGCTCACAAACACTAGGAGCCGCGCATAAACTGTACATAGGCAGAAGCATAAACAATGTAAGCGTTATGAAAAGCAGCATCAGGCGTACGGCATTCCACGCGACGGGAAGCCCAGCAGCAACTCTCCTTCAAGAGGGATCTGTATCAGGATGGGACGAAATGGGGGAAGGCAACAACAAAAAAATAAAAACAACAACCTGGAGCAGATTTTAGAGATCAAATCCCGGCCCCCTTCGCTTCTGTAAGCGAATGGCCCGGAGGGGGCGTTGTTCTACGCAAAGTACTACGTTTACGATAGGTTTCATTATTTGCGAAATAATTGGCAGAGAGGCCCGGCAGCGCGATTCCAACAAATCACAATCACAGCAAACCAGGACGGGCTCTAGACTGCCCTAGAGAGGGGTCCGACATTTTGGTATCCGCCGCTCGTCACAGGAGAGACGAAGTCCTCGCGCGAACATGAAGTAATTGTGTTGTGCATGCGTGTGTGTTGGTTTGTTCCTCGATTGAAGGTCCCCTTCATGTTCGGGGTAATGAGGGTAATTTGGATTGTTAGCAAATTATGCTCGCCACCAAGTGGCTGCAGGTCGGATTGTGGAAGCGGGCGGCTGATTGAGTTTGCTGCCGGAAGAGGCATCGCCATCAGAATCCGATCCGATCTGAATGGCGGTAATGGCGGTTCGGAGAGGCTGTGTGGCTGGTTTGCAGGATACGCCGTGTTGACGTTTGAACGAATTGGTTAAACTGTTGTTAACTGTTGAAGGAGGTTCTTGCTCACCGTGTGCTCTCATTCGTAAATATTACGATGGATTTTTAGCTATAATCTTTGCTGTTTGTAAAATACCTGGCAATATTATAAGCGTTTATTTATTTATTTAACAATTACAAGCCAAATCTGCGGTTCGTGTTTTCACTGTTTTTTTTGACAAAGATTAGAGATTATAAAATGAAAGTCTTGCGTCTCATTCTTTGTAAAATATGCTTTACAATTAAAAACGTAGGAAAGTATCCAATTAAATGCACAAAAAGTGGCAATTAATTCCGGGGTGTTATAGATAGCCTAAGTAAACTTGTAAAGTGTAATTTATTTCCCAAAACATTAGTAATAGAAAAAAAAACAAGGAGAATAATTTTGAATCACCGGTAGTAGAATAGCCAGTTTTCGAAAAAAAAATGCAAAAATCTTGCAATAGCAAAAGTGAAACAAGAATTAAATATTAGAAAGAAAAATCAGTCACTCTCGTCCTCAAAGTCCTTCACAAGTCGAGAAAAATGAATGAATAATTGTTCTCTTTTGCCATGACAGCTCAAAAGAAACGATAAGAAGCACAGCACGACACCGTTTGCCAACTCATTAGTGAAGCGTTAACGTATCCTCTGGCAAATGAAAACATAAACTAAGAACTGACGACAGCAAAATGGTGACTTGGCATGCGGTGACACCGCCACACGTAGCACCCTAGTTGGTAAACACAAATAACTTTGCCATTTTATGCTCATAACCACCCTAGGTACCATCCTCATTACCCGCTTTGACGAATGACGCACCGCGCTTATGGCGCATTGGGTGATTGAGGAGGGAGTTTTAGTGAAGGAAACAGTTATACCATTCCATTAAACGCTGATGTGCGTTCCGTTGTGGGTGGCACTCACTAATGAGAGGCTTATTAACAGCCCACCTGCCTGTCAGCCAGGTGGCTCCACCGGCTAGGGCGCGCGCGTGCTCATAATCGTACAAGTGCGGGGAGTCGCTCTCACGCGCATACAAGCAGCAGCATCCGAGCATGATCCGAGCTGTCAATAGTAAAATGTGTCGAAACGGTCCACGCACGCACTTTCCTCCGAAACCCCGTCGTCGTCGTCGTCGTCGGTGGTCGGTGTGGTCGACGACATAATGAGGCAATTTAGAAGGGGAGGATGAGGGCTCGTTTATATGCAATGTTTCATAAATTAGCAGCAAACATCATCCCCAGCGTCTTCGCTTCCGAACCCGGTGACAATGTGCATGATTTGGTTAATCCGTCTTGTGTGTCTTGTGCCAAGGGAGGGCCGCTGTCAAGGCGGAAGACAATGACAACGAACCGAATGGGCAACGCGAAACGGAGTTCACATTCCGTCAGCTGCGACGGCGGAGACGAAGGACCACTACTGCACTGCCATCAACTGGGCGCAAGGCCCATTAAAAGCAATCTCCAGCTGAGTGAGGCAGGTGGATGATTGAAAATTATCTGCAATCGTCCGTCGTGTGCCGGGAGACTGGAGAGTCTCCTAATGATGCAGGAGCAGCAGCAGCAGGAGCTACTCCCCGGTTCCCAGCCTTCACTTCACCCGGGAGTTCATTAAACGTTGTAATGAATGTTAATTAATTTTAAATAATTTCTCTACGACCTCTCTGATTCAATAATTATAGGAAACGGTCCGCATGAGACTGAGCAGAATGGTGGCACCCACTCGGAGAGGAGCAGCGCCCATCAACCTGTCTGATGCCACGTACTCCAAAAGGAATTGCTGCTGGATGCAAAATGAGGTGCGCATGTGTGTCTTACCGAACGGTAAATTACACTGGCGCACCGCACTCTAGGTACGTCGTCATTTGTGGGGTCGTATTTTTGGAAATATCCAGCCAAACCAGCCCCACCGGATGGTCGGACTAGTTCTACGACGGACAGCACCACCGCAGCCGCTATATCTTCTCCGCGCTACGGTGCGCCGCTGGTCAGAGAGCCATTTTTGTTTATATTTACGATTGGAGAAAATCATAAAAATATTTTAATCTCAAAGGTTAGCCATGAAGTCCGGGTGCGCCGATAAAGTGCGCGGCGGTGCTTCCGCAACCGACCAGCACCAGTCTTCTGTGTAAGACATGGACCGCACCTTCACCGTACCTTATTGCGGTTTTAATGTGGGCCCTCGCTAATTAACATATGCCAATCGTTGGCGTCGAGATGATTGAGAACTTGAAGCTCGAAATATTGGCCAAGTGGAAAGGGGGGGGGGGGGGGGCGCACTTGTGCAAGGACGCGTTTGTCGGGTTTTTTCCTTCTTCATCTTGTGGCAGCGCGCGAGCTGCTCGTGATGATTGACACGAAACTGAGCCGGTGTTGCGAATGCGGTGCGGAGTTTATTAGCAGTCTGGTGGAGGAGATTAATTTTTTGTAGGAAAAACACATTGGGAAATATTGTTGAAATATGATCCAGAGGGAAGCTGTACTAGGATCTCAAGAGTAATGCGATTTTTCTCTAAATGTTTAATCCAAGTATGTGGATCGATCGTAATGTGATGAATGGTTATCGATCGAACTGGTGTTTGTGCATACAGTTTGCTGTATCGAGACAAGGAGACTTAGTAAAAAATGAAGCATCAAGGTCTCAGTGTTCTGTTGTCGTTTCAATGCTTTGATCGCTTGTTAAGCAGTATAGCAATAATAACACAGCAATAGTTGGGTAACTAAAACCTAATATCTCTAATGCTATTGATGCGTACAAAGGACATCTTTTGTTTCAGTTTTCTTATGAAACAGCATGCTAATTCATTTTTATTTTATGATTGTAGATCACTATTTCTTCTTTCCAGTTGAAAGATACTATTTTTTTGTCGTGCTTTGTGGTGTCTTCAAACTGTTTTTTTTGTGGGGTGATTGAAAGCCAATAGTGGTAGAGGCAGTAAAATTACCGATCATCATAAGGTAAGAGAAAATATAAGAGAAAGCATTCTAATCAATTGCTCGATTAAAACTGTAAATAAAAAGAATAACGAATATTTGTTGTTAAGGACGACAAACCCTTTAGTGAGTAGTGCGCATAAGTGAACAGTTTTGACTAATAATCAATTATACAAATTATATTTCGTGATGTTAATGACGATGTTTTTTTGCCAAAGGATAGTAACGATTTTATTGCATTGAATTGACTGTTACATTTCCAGAAACATTATTATCAGTAGAATCTTGATTGTTTCAATGAAAGGTGTCCAATCAAAAGATGTCCAATCAAAAGACATGTCGAAGATCTTCATCAAATTACTCCTTAAAAAAGCGAACATTCGCATCAAAGTATATGCCAACATGTGTCACTGATCAATGACTCTATTATGCGCATACTTTTACCCATGGAACATAGCACACTCCATTAATGCCCAAGCTACCATGTCCGGCCACCGGCGCATAATAGAGAAACTAATCTTTTTGATTGGGAATTAATATTCCAACGGACAGACGGACCGACGGACGGAAAGGAAATGATTATAATTCAATCGATCGGTACGAGCGGACCATCGCCTTATCCCGGTTGACATTTTCCCGCTACTCCCGGGGCCCATAATCATCCGTCCGGTGGGTTTATGTGGCGAAGCATAAAATTCGATCCAAATTTGTGCCAATTTCTCTCCACCATCTAGCCCCCATTAACCCGTTTTAGCGGTGTGGCCACCCAACGGATCTCGAACGCCGCGCCCAGGCCGAATCACCGGAATGAACTTTTCATCGGAAACCGCGATGAAGCGCGAGGCTGGGGCTGAGGTCCTCCTAAGCTGAGGAAGGGTGGAAATGGTACGGAAAGACACACAGACACAGACACAAACGCACTCGCAAAACGAAAACGGAATGGTCTCTCGCGGATCGTTAACACAAATTATCGCGGCAATATTGCTCCCGGATATGAGGAGTCGGAGGTCTGGCAGGGTGACTAGCGACCGCGTGCGCTAGTACGAGCCACAGCCAACCGAGCCGCAAACCAACGGCAGCAAAGGCAGCCAACGATTAGCCATTCGCGGACAACCACCGCGGTGCACCAGTCGTCGACGATCGAGATCGAGATCAAAGTGAAGGCACCGCGCGGACGCGATCTCAAACCTGATTTGCTGTAGCTCGTCGCCACCGTCGCCGCCACCGTCGCACACGATGTTATATGAGAAACGCACCGTAAAAGGAAGGGAAGAAATGGTCCCCTAGGTTCCCCCTTACAGACTCTGTTTCCCGCTCGGCATCGCTGAAGAGACATTGTGAGACCGATCAGCGGAGCAGCCAAACAGACGGATACTCAATCGAATCAACAGATGGGAAAAAAATCGAAACACGCAACATAAGTTGCACGACCCAGGATCGAGAGTTCCTCCTGTGGTCGGTGTGTCGACCTTTCAAGAATCGG
>NC_064877.1:67655646-67668146 GCF_943734665.1 Anopheles aquasalis | reverse complement strand
ATCAGTTGCATCGGTTTGCGATGACGAACCCATGTGGCAGACCGGGACAGCGGACCGGGGCCGTTATCCACTTTGTTACCTTCATTAGCAGCCAGTCAGCCGGGCACATATCCTCCAACTCTCGGTGCTGTTCAATTTGTTCAGCTCCAATGGTTGGTAGCATCAGTTCCCGAGGACCGATGCTTACCATCCATTTTCTTCCTCTCTCTCTCTCTGCCTTTCTGTTTCCGACACAGACCACATTCACACTCATCTCTCGGTCTCGGTGCCAAAAGATAAAATCGGACGTTTGTCCCAAGACGAAGAAGCACAAGAAGGTGGTATTTGGGACCGCGGCTCGGTTACTGCCGGGAAGCAAGCCTCCTAACCTCATCCCACTCTCCCCAGGAGCACGCCACACCACGATTGCGTCGTAAAATGTTGCTTTGTGGCTTAATTTACTGTAAATAAATGTGGTAATTAATATTTTTACAGCATAAAACTCCCTCTTTCGGCGATGCTGCCGTTGCTGCTCATGTGTAAGGTAATTTGCGTCGAGCACCGGCTGCACTGGCCCTTGGTGCTGGAGCTAGGGCTGTAGAAACGTTCGTTGAATGGCGTTGAAACTACCAAACCTTCCCCTTCGGTCCTCTCCGAGGCGACCGTAGCGATCTGCGATCTTTTATGCTCGCTGAGCAACTGAGTATCGATGAAGCGTGAGCATTACGGGCCAGTTGGTGGTTTGGTGTGAGCCGCCGGTGAGTTTCGGGATTTATGGTAATTAAATACATGCAGTGATGCATGAGAAATTGCCCCAAACCCCCTAGCGCACCGTGACTGCTGATGATGCTGCCCTCAGGCAAGTCCGTTCGGTTGCGACTCGACTTCCCGGGTGTGTGGTATGAGCAGTCGGAATGGAAAATCAGTTCATCTGAAACCGCATTCCACGCCACGGTGCCGATGCTGTGAAATACATTATTCTCGGTTGATGCTGATATGAGTCCCCCGGTTCGTAAGGGTAAGTTGGGCTGCTACGGTTATTGTAGCGAGTTTTTACGAGCCTTGGTATCGTTAAGACTCATCCCAGGGATTTATTCCGTATCCCGAATACGAATCACCTGCGCTTGTCGTCCTGCGGGACTGCGGCCGAGGTCGATCCCAACGTTTATGAGTCAGTGTCCGTTTTCCCACCGAGCGGAAGGGACGAACTGACGGACTGGAGGGCGAGGGTGGGGAGGGGGAAACGTAATAAAAGGCGGAGTTTTCTTTAATCAACTCGAGCCCAATTTAATGTGTTCTCACTCTATCTTGGACGGCGTGTTGGTTTGCGGAAGGGAAGCGTAAACCTTCGTTTCACCTTTTCCGCTTTTGGGTTTCGTTGTTTTTTTTTTTTTGTTGTTGTTTTGAGCCCATCCATCGCTAGCTAAATGGAGGGCAAAGGTAATGTTTCCTCGTTCCACGTTCACGCGTACAATCGCGCATTTCCGTGCGTGAATGGTGCAAGCTGGTGCAGCATTGTTGGGCGTCTTTAATTTTTTTGGATATAATCCTGGAGAAGGAGCCAAAACACGCAGTTCGTGCGAGGAATCATTCTTTTCATTCATCTTCGGGGGAAGTATAGTGAATTTTACCTTGTCTCTTAATACTATCGTTATGAATATATTTTCCTACGCAATTTTCTTTATATCGAAAGGATATTTAAACCTATCATTTTGTGATAGCAACAATAGAGAAATCAGAATAATGGAATTTAATTCAATAACAGACAGCAGCTGTGAGTAGGATAAAGTATTGAATAGCTGGACTGCTTCAAATAAAAGAAATGCATCTTATACAGCTAGCATAAGCAAATCAACGAATCAAACCGAAAAGAACGCCTTTCAGCCGTAGACTATTTTTTAGTACTTAGTACCAATGAAAAATGTTCGATTTTTAATGTAAGATTGTTGAGATAATTTGCAGTAGCAGAAGTTCTTCAGTGTTTAAAACTGATTAATATTGTTCAACTTGAGCAATCTGGATTAGAATTTTATTTTTTTTTTATAATTGATCCCTTTTCGCAGATAATTTTGCTGTAAGAAGGGTTTCTACCAATAGAAAAATCAAACATAAAACCTGCAGCAATTTAAAGTCAAGCGATAGATTGTGCTAATTGGCAATCATCGATAGAATAGGATCCTTTGAAACCACTATTGAATAAAAAAACAGTACACCTAATTTTGCTAATAGTCGTACACCAACTAATGATTGAAACGCACTCTGCGAAGGATGAATTCATAGAGACAGAGGGCTGCAATTTCATTATCACATCGAAGATCAATCGAACAGGACATCGATCAACGGCACCAAACACTACAACTCGATGTTCCGTCGGCAAAAAGAAGCAACAGAATAGCAACCTAGCACCGAGTAGACGGTATCACCCAGCAACCGGAACGTCAAACTAGATTGTGAATGAATATCGAAGACAACCCGAGACGCTTGGCCTGCTTGTCGACGCCATCGAGCGAGATTCTCACGGCGGTCTTCAAGGAACCTCTTCTTAACCGCGCGCCCTGCGGGCTCCATATTACATGACCATCGTCCGGCCATGTGTCATTCGCCAAGACAAGTTTGTTGCTAATTTTATTGAGCGATTCAACCGTACCTTCGACACCACTTTCCGACCACCGTTAACTGCGGCTTAACCTGCGCCGCCTGGTCACAACGGCAACGGTGACGATGCAATCGCTCAATGTAACCACGAACGGGGTCACCACCCGGACGCTGACCGCCGAAACCGAAACTAATTAAATAGATGTTGCGCTTGGCAAACGTACGTACGCTGCACACGGAACCAGCCACAACCCATCCGGGGCTGTTGGATAAACCGGAGGATAACCCGGGAATGGCCGCATCTGTGGCCGCGATGCCATTAGACGCCGAGAAGGAATCGACCGGAGCAGAAAGTGGGAGACGCGAGAGATAAACAACAACAACAACAAAAAAGACCTCTTTCGACACGAAACGTACATTACGGCGGGCCGGGGGAATAATGTCCAAGTAAATAATTGTCCAGCTTTTTAGGAGGGGGGGCGTCTCAGTTGAGCTGAGGGAGCAGTAGAAGAGGAGGGGTTTCCCGACGCTGACACACGACACTTTCCAGCCGCGAAGAGACTGGAACGGGGTCAGTTTCCGGGGTACGGACACATAAACGGGCAGACCCAAGGATCAATCGGTCGAAGCATTAACCACCCTTTCCCGAATCAGAGGCCAGGTGTGTGCCCGTCGGGTGTCATTCGTTTGCTGTGGAGGTAATGCCGTCGGAATTTGCCCTTGCCTATTGCGCTGCGATGGAAATCCATGGGAAAACAAGCTGCCGAGCGATGAGCGTGGCCACCATCCAATCGCATCTAAAGTACACTTCAACCCTTCAGCACAACAACTCACAAAAAGGTTCAAGGTACACGCCACAGCCACGATCTCTCGACGAATGGGTGACGCGAGAAGGTAGCGGCGAACGGGGAACCGAGGGTAGCGAGCGAGTATCGTAACGGAGAAAATTTAAATGCCATTAATTAACACGAAACTCCTTGCTTACCCCGGGATACCGAGATGAAGTCTGCTTGTCGTCGTCGTCGTCGTCGTCGTCTTGGACGGTTGGTTGGTTGGTCTGTTCGACGGGAGCAACGGCAGGAGTGACTTGATCTATGGACACGTCGCGGACGACGAGAATTTCTCTCTCTCTCACGGGCAACGAGCCGCTTGCTCGGATCGTTTCCTTCCGTCCTCGAACCAGCACGCCAGCTTCGTCGTCTTCGATCGACCTTTTCGTTATCTTTGTCGTGTTTCAGTGCAGTGGCCACTGGATCACCGCACGGTACCACACGGATTGCAGAGCTAATGCACCACCACCATACAACACCTTCTCCAACTTTACCGTAAGTCGAATCTCGGCCACTTCAGGACACTTCTGGCACACGGCAACCAACCAGTCACTATGGCGCACACGATGGACACTCTGGCGCTTTCCCGGTGGCGTAGCAGCCGCAAGACGGACGATAATTTGAGGAAAATCGGTAATCGGAAATCGGAAATCGGAAATCGTAAATCTGTTGTAAACACTTGCACTACTGACACACACGCTCCGTAGAGCCGTGATCCTCCGATGATCCGATCTGGTGCGCTGTTCTCGTCAGCGACCGAGCGAGAAGACTTCGAGAATTGTACTTCGAGCACCGTAGCCCGATATCTGGTTCTCTTCACACCCTTCGCACACAAGCACGAGCACGCACAAACGGCCGGTCGACTGACAGTGACGATGATGGGTAATGGAGCTGGGATGACGCCAGGAATGGAATAAGGGCCGAGGATCACCGGACCAGGGGGCGAACCAGGGGTCTGTCACTTCGTATCACCACCACCACCACCACCACCAGTGCACAGGCAGGATGATGCAGATGATGATGCTGATGGCTAGTTGTCAGCTAGTAAAAATTAACACTGATGAGTATGGAAGGTGTCTTAATCACTGCTAACCACCACTAGCACGACGATGCGCTCCACACAAGATCGTTGGCAGCCACGGTGCGCTGCGCTGCGCTGGGAAACCGAGATAATGTTACGATAATTGTGTTAATTAATCACCGGAGGGACCGGGTCGGCTCGGTCTAGGGGCCCCTAGTGTCCGTGGGTCTGGGTCCGGCGCTTCCCAGGCTGAATCGTATCAATTCTCATTAGAGCACCACACCATTGGAGCCGTGTCAGTCCGAACACGATACATGAATTGCCGTGCGGGCCTATGGCCGAGGCGCATACCTATTATCCTTGCCCGATAACGGTTATTACTTAATCTGTCTTGTCGGAGGCGTCGAAGCGATCCACGGGTTTGATTGGAAGGGGGAACCGAGGGGGTTAAAAGCGAACGATTGGCGTTAAAAGTAATGTGGACGAGGGCACCAATCACGAGCACCTCACAGAGTGTTCGATGAAGCCATCACGAGGGGATCAACACGTTTATTAAACGGCATCGATTGGAAAAGATGGATCAGATTAACTTCTGCATCGATCACTATCAAGGGGATTGTAGTTGGAGAATTGGATTTTTGGATTGAATGATCGAACGGCGATCTAAATCATGGAAAATTATCAGAACATCAGTTTAGTTGAGGTTCTTTGCTACAAGAAATACAATTGATCTTGTGCAGAATAGGCGCAAACATTGTATCGCCTCATGGATAGCTGGACCTTGGCGATATTTCAGTACTTGGAGCACATTCGAGGCATTCTATAGCTCTTTGCTTTTTACAATTTAGGTAGGCTCTGACTTATTGCAACTGCCAGCAACAGATAATGGCGTAGGCACCAAAGTGACAGGACAATGTGCTTTGAAACTGCAAATCAAAACGACAGAACCGCTGGAACAACTCCCCTGGACATGGAGCAAACTGTGCATGCCGTCGGCTCAACAACAAGCCAAAAGCTGGAGGTCTCGGATACGCTAATCAACTCCGCGCAAAACATTGTCATTGGCGAGATCATTTATTTTCAAATGAAAAGTTCACCAAGCAGCGACCACGCGGTTATATCACGCTCTACAGTAATTTACTAGAACGTACCGCCAACTATGCCAAGCCACCTTGCCGCGTGTGTTCGCACCAAATATGAAACCGAATCTGAAAAGCCCATTAACGGGCTTTACCTTGCCGCTAAGGTGGCAGCTACGGCGGGCCAAGGGGAAAGGCCAAAAGGTGTTGCACCGTTTTGCAGCGCCGTGGCCGTGGCCAAACTCACATAACGATCTGGCCAGCGCGCGAGCGTACCGCTACACCACGCGCCATTTTTTGACGAGCTGCAACACTGCATCACGATGAATCCACGCGACATCAACGCGTGGCTCAGCGATGATGATAGGCGACGTAGAGAGCGAGCGAGCGAGATGTGGGAGGAATCATCTCGGCCGGACCAAACCAAAGGCCCACGCCCTCCCCACAGGCTGGGGTGCCAGGTGCCAGGGTACACAATCAACCGATACTCGGCGCACATGCCGGCTAATAACAGAGCGGGACCTCCCGTTTTAAACAGACACTTTTACACTCGACGATCGCGACCGGTGCTCCGTTTGCGATCTTTTTTTTCTTTTTTTTGGTTCTTCCTTTTCCATTCCCTTTTCGCAAAGTATCAGCTGGAACGTCGCCCTGGTGCTGGTGGCGGTGGTTGTTGTTGTTGAAACAGGGAGAAAAAAAAAGCCTCAAAAAGGTGATCTGCGAGGGGCACACCGGTGTGGATCATAAAACAGAAACCGAACGGCGGGACTGAACTTCCAAAGAAGGGGCCATTCTTGATTACTTTCCAGCCTCAAACTTGGGGCACCTCGTTACAACTCAATTTCAGTCCCTGGACGATGCCCTCAGGGGACGTGCGCTCGGACACTACCAACGTACAAGCGGTCAACACTAAATGGCGGAATAGTGTCCACCACTCGCGTACCACACTATCACGCAGCTTCTCTTGAGTGCGGTGCACAAATCGTGCACACATACAAACACACAAACATACACTCGTAAAAACACGTGTCACGGAGGACTGTCGACGTCGTCGGACAACTTCACCGTTCAACATCCAAGGGAAAACTGTGAATGGGCCCCGAGCGGACACGTTTTGATTCGGCATCACCCTGGTCGTGGTCGTCGGCGTCGTCGTCTTCGTCGTCGTCGTCGTCGTCGTCGGTGTATGCTCTCGCTCGCACATCCTTGTCCATGTGGGACGAGCGCACGCACCAAACGATGCTTCTCCGATGGCAGCAGCATCCGATGGCAGCCGAATCCGAAGAGATCGCGCTCGAGAAGGGTTAACTGTCGGGGTGGTCCTTTGATTCGTTCGTTCTGGTCCCGGTCCGGTCTGCTCGGTGCGTCTTCTTCGTGCTGCACCGTACTGCAGAAGATCGTGCCGCGGGATTAGATGCGATGCATCCACACAGCATCGAAAGCGATCCGATCCACAGGAAGTCGCCGGCCCGGGGGAGGGGTAGATGCAGCCTCAATAGTGAGGAGATTATGTTGACTTCAACTGACCACACCAGTCCAGCCCGGGCTTTGGGCGAACAGTGTTGACAGTATTAGGTTTTAAACACGCGTTCATTATGCTGGCTACAGGTACACCAGGGGGGGCAGCGGGTTCGGCCTGATTGTCACCTACGGGCGCGCGTCTGTGTGGTCGCACCTCCGGTATTCATTTGGCTAACGCACCGCATCGCATCGCGTCGCAGAAAAAGCAAACAGGCAGAAGGAACGTCAAAGGAAATTGTAATGAGCAGCGCATAAAAAAAACGACCAAGTCGCTATCGCAGCCCGGCCGAACGAACGAAGGTTATGCCAGGTATGGCTGGTGTGGAATGATGATGATGTCCCCACCAGCGACCCTACGATCGGTCACTGTGTGGCCGCAAAGTTGCGTTTACGTTACGGTTTGAAGGCGCTGGGGAATTTTCTTTGTCGCGCTTTCGTCTCGCGCACACACTATTGGTGCCGTGCGTTGTCGTCAGTGCGGTTGCCGACGATTCCATTGATGGCCAGGAAGGAAATAATGCCCCAAGGGGGAAGAGCTGCCAAGGTGTGCCCGTCTTGTGCCCGTGTACGGCGTATGGGGGATCTGCCGGTGTGAACCGCGCGTGAACTGGCTCTTCGATGCTCCGTGGGTCATTTGGGGCATTGGGTCGTGTGAGCAAACATCCGCGATCACAGACAGACAGACAGGCAGGCAGGTGGTGGTGGTGGGCCACAATTTTCAGCTTAATCAGCCACCATCGCGTCCACTGGGGACAATGTTGCAGCGGTGATTTTCGCAGTTCAAAGCAACACAGAATCTCTGGATATTCGTGCCTTCTTCGGTTCGGTAGCGTGTGCAGAACATGAGAATGAGATCTTGTTGGCAATAAGTAGTAAGAAATGAATGCTTATTACTGTTAAAAAGCAATCTAAATCAACGATTCCATTACACCAAGTGACGGAAACCTCTAAACTATAAACAATACATCAGCGCTACTAACGGTGTGCAAGAATTTTTATTACTAAACTTATGCAGCAGGTTTTCGCTTGAAAATTGCGCTTCAAACGTCTGCTATTATCATTTTTCAAATCAGTTTTAGGCTAATATTTAACATTGTGCATTTAAAAGGCTTGAAGTCACGAGCTTGCAATATTTTAGCCGCAAAAACCATACAAAGCGTTGTAGGAAACAAATAAGCAAAGTTTGAAAGGTTAAACCCTAGCTTGTCTCATACAATGAAATGCAAAACATGCTTTGACAATGCTTTCGCCCATCGTATAATAATAAAAAGGACAATAATTGATTAGATGACCAGGATTATGTTTGTAATTTTAGTACCCTAATTTCACAATAGAGATTATTTTTTGATTTACAAGAAGAACCTTACTAAAAAAGAAATAGGGCGCAATAGAAATTCAAAACTGTTCTAAAGCTAAAAAAACAGTTTTTGATTTCATTGTTTCCGAATTCAGTAAAGCAATTAAGAATTAAGCAATAGTTCCATTGAAAGATCAATAAAGGCTCAAATGTTGGTAGACACATCGAACATCATATTCTACAATCAATAACTGTTGTTCAACTTGTAATTTACCGCAAATATGCAAAAAATAATATTATTAGTTACATCATAATCTCTCCCAGCCCATGTCATCGTGTCTCGCAATTATGGAATCAGTGACATGTTCATCCAATCACAGTTATTCCCTCCTTTCGGAACTACATCGGCCTCTAGTCGGCTTAGCAAAACAGGCAGAATCTGGTCCATTTGGTTCCGAGAATCGTTGGCCTACCACATCACATCACCGAAAACATGAACCCGTAGCGGCCCGATGACAGAGCATCGTCGCATCATAGCGAACAGAAACGGAAGTCACTTTGCCTCGGGGCGTAAGCCGGCAGTCCAATACATGAACTGGCGCCGGGAAAAAAAATCAAAAGAGGGGCCTCAATGGCATCAAACGAATAGAACACGAAAACATCTTACAACTCCAGGTCTTCGGGCGATGGCAGTGGTACACGGTTTTGGGTAGGATCGGTAGCCGTGCAAACAACGGCACCGAACACGGGAAAACGCGCCCGTGCTGGAAAAAAAAACGCCAGGAAAATGCGTATCTGTTGCGTTCTGTTTGTTCTGGAAATTATGAACGATAGATCATGTACCGGCCCTTGCCTGCTTCGTGAGCCGCAGGTTCTTTTTCGAGCGCTTGTTCTACTGTCGGTACCGTTTGATTTAGCCACGGATGATGTCATGAAGGTGCCTTCGAAAGGAGAACTTTTGCGGTGTGCCATATCAGGAATAGGGACAGTATTGCTAATGAGAATTTTTATAATTAGTTCACTTCTTTTGCACTTGTTATAGATACATTTATATTTATTTTTAAACAATAAATTACATGGATTTTTTTCAATCTTTTTGGTAATCCTTTGACTATCTTTTGGATATTTCATGGCACTCGGTGCTCGGTTCATATTTAATAGTAACCTTGTTCCTGCTTGTTGGATTGCAATGTCCAACTACGGTTTGCAGTCTTTGATTTCATTCGACTTAATTTCTACTAACTAAACATAACATTTAAATATAGATTTTAAAAACTATATGAATAACAATAGAGTTTTAAATAAGTAGCTAGATTCATTTCATTTAAAACAAAGAAAAGGAACAAATGAAGGAACGATGAAGGAAGAAAAAATAATAGGAAACGTATCTATAAATGGCTATTTCTGCTGGGAAAAAAGAAAACTATCGCATCCATCGAATGCGTATTTGCAGTATGAATCTGCGTTTTTTGTTCTTTACTCAAAAGCGATAGCCTAAATTAACAACTCGAATCCGCAATGAATGTCTATGCCGCGCCACAAACACCAGAAACCGCACGTGTCCAGGATCTCATTTACGCTTTCGCGTGTAAATTATGTGCCGAGAACGAATGCGGGAGACGTGCAGCATTGCATAAGATGCAACAATAACCTCCTCACTTTGCCTCCCCAACGATTGCCCGTACCAGCGCTAGACCGAAAGAATCAGGATCCGGCCGAGCACGCAAAATGGTGACTTCTTCCGGGGGTGCGCGCTTCAGTTGTGCGAAAATTAATTTCATAAAAAGTAATAAGCCACCCGATGCCCCGATACACTCGAGGGAAGCTGCAATGAATGAATGGGCTGCACATGGCTCACTCCCTCCGGGCCTTTTTCCCTTATCCAAACAATGCACGGAAGGCCAGGTTCGGGAAGGCCGGGCGGAGGCCAAACCGTTAATAATAAAAAATAAAAAAATAGAGAGAGAATCCAAAACCCCCGATTGCAACCAGGACATGCGGTGCCACTGTAGCGCTTGGTTGGTTGATGCGCCCCGGGCATATGTCTGGTATATTGGCCATTATGCGACAACGCATCGACCTGCGCTGGCGGAGGGGTTGTGTTGAGTGCCTCCTAATCAACCAATAAACCGGGGGGCCCTTGGAAAATGCGCGGTTGCAACCCTCTTTTTTCCCGGTCTTTTTTTTTTTTTTTTGTTCTGAAGACCGTCAAACTCGGCCACGGCACTGCCAACGTCAGTCATTAGCCAGCTTGATGATGATGCTGGCTGCGTTTAACCTCAAAACCGACCATCCGACCGCCATCACCACCGGTGCACGCGCCTCGTGCAAGCAGTGCGGCAATGTGGGAAGGGTTTCCGGTTTTCTTTTCCATGTTGTTGTTTTTTTGCTCTCATTCTGAAGCCTTTGTTCCATTCTTCGGTTGGTTGGTTGGTTGGTTCGCATCCTAATTCCTGCCGCACGTTGCTGCTGCTGATGCTGTTGTCCTTCTTTTGCTCCTTCCTCGCTTTCAGTGATCGTCTCGACGGTGCGCGGTACTTGTTCACTTCTTCCAGCCGCGAAGGTTTCCATTTTTTCCATCTCACTAACAGGCCCACAGGCCCCCGATCCCATCGCGTCATCCGTCATCGGGCGTATCCGGCCGTAAAGTACCACACCAGCGCCTTCTGACGCGCGGCTGCGGGGCTTCAGGCGCACCAACACGAGCATAATTGAGTGGTGAAACAATTCTCAACAACGGCAACAAAAGGTCCTTCACAAAGTACGAGCGCGATAGTGCTGTGCTGTGATGGGCGAGACCGCTCGAGGTCTCTGCCGCCTTGCCATCCTCGCAGGACAGTCGCGAAAATGTAGAGTCTGGTCTGGGGAGGATAAGGATGGTTTAGGGAGAGAGCAAAGTCGGAGAGTGAAGTGGAATAAAACACAAAATAAGAAAACCCAGTCCAGCAGCAATGGGGTTAGTCGAGGCAATGAAAAGAAATTCAAGTTGTATTGGAGAAGCACGCGCAAGAGCACGAGCACGATATGGAAAAAGGGGGGATTTGGCATTGATAATGAGAGGAAAAGGAGGGAGCGAAGTGGAATATAAATAGTTGTAACATATGAATGTCGCAGTTTCAATAGGAGTGGTACAAGCAGCGGTATAAAAAATAGCTAAATGATTACTTTTTTAACCTTTTTCTGCTACCTCACATTAGTAGATTGTATTCTACGAAGCTAATAGCTGCACACTATCGATAAATTCTTGTATGAAAAAGGATTTCAATGTAAAACTGCACGCTTCTCCTGGTTAACGCGATGAGCAATAATTTAATTAAAGTTAATCGCAACAATAAACAATTTTCATCCAACGAAACTGATCCGCTTGTGTTTGTGAAAATGAAAGTCTTGTCTTTATAAAAAAAAAGGTATTGAATATCATTGCACACGCCACCACGATGCTCGAGCAAACATAAAAGAAGTGATTAAAATGAAACATGAGATAACCTTGCCCCGGGCTGCATCCAGCAATACAGACGATGATTCCACGCCACAACGGTGCTGCATTTCAATTGCACTTCACATCGATAAGCGAATGGGGCGAGTGCGGTGCTTCACATTCTTCCACGGCGGCTAGACCACGGCGTTTCCGGCGTGGCGTTTGCGCCGCTGCATCGATGTTTGCTGCAGCCGAGCAACAGCATCACGTTTGGAGTACCGGATCAAAGAAAGAAAGGTCCGTCCGATTAATGCGTTCGTGATCGGGTAATTATTGTGCAACGGGACGAAATGGACGCTCGGGAACGCACATCGATCTCAATGGCCCCACGCCACAACCGGCCACAATCGATCAGTCATCGGTGAGGTGAATTATTTAATTGAACACTTTTGCCGTGGAGGACCAGCGCACCGCACTGCATGCGGACTATTGGTCAACCGATGACCGCTTGACCGCCGAGCCGGGTGGCCCGCGCCGTTCATTAACGTTGAAGTGCACTTTTCGCGATCGACGATCGAGCGGTGTAAATAAATTGTTTTATGGTCCATCCATTTGATGGGAGCAAAGAGATTATTTACCGTGTTCGCTTAGCTGTATAAGTGGCAGTTTGTAGGGTTAGCCCGGCGTGCGCTATCGATGAAACTTATTATTTATATGTCCACAATGTGCTGGCATAAGATTGTTGCAGCTACAATTACGT
>NC_064877.1:67645646-67653146 GCF_943734665.1 Anopheles aquasalis | reverse complement strand
GACACTACTGGTGGTGGTGCATGGTCACCAGCATTAAACAGGTGCGGATTGGTGCAGGTGCGAGAGCAATGATGAAAAAAAAAAGTGGACCGCACAACCGGAGGAATGCACTAACGGGATGGCATGACACGCGTGCCGCCATCTTAATCGCTTTCTTTCATCAAAGGGAAATGCTCAGGTTTCTGGCGCTAATTGAAGACGTTTCGGTAATAGAAAGACCCAAAAACCGGAGGTTACACCGTAGGGCACCCACCGTAAAGGCCACATGAAGGGCCGCTGCGACGCACTGGCGGCGTCTTTGAGCTGCACCCGGTTGTATTTACGGAGGGTGAACCAAGCGGTAAAAGGGGCAAATTTGTTTACTTTAGGGCCCGAAAAAGACGCCCGTTGCAGTACGGGTCCAGTGCCGCCCACGTAATAGTTGCCGCACGTTCAGGCCGCCTGTATCGATCGTGAACCACATTGTGTTCCCGATTGCACCGTTTTCCATCCGATGGCATCCCTAGGATGGATGTAGGTTGCCGTTTCTGGAGACCGGCCTTTTTCCCTTCTGCTACTACTACGCTACACTAGCACCGTTAGCAACCGATCGAACCACGGCCTGCTGAGTGTTTTCTGTTTATTTTTCCGGGAATCGATGGAGATCGCTGTGGTAACCAAGGCACTAGCTCCAGCAACTGCTGCTGGATGCGTGAACTGTGAAGCATGGGTGTAAGGTGACTACGGAGCTGGGGGTCTCCATCAGCGGGCATAGATACTCATACTTTTATTAACTTAAGACAGACAGTAAAGCCAGTGAGCAGTGTAGTTCAAACGAAACGATTGTTTCATGAAATGTCTGTTCCGGTACCACGTGGAAATTGGTTGATGAAAACTGCAGAAGATAGGCAAAATCGTAACAGCAGCATGCTTACCATACAAGCACAACGCTTCTTTCTTTCAACAACCTCCAAAAGAGCTACGCAAAAAACATAAAAAAGTTACAGGAGAATTAAATGTATATTTCAAATGAAATAAAACCTTTATCATATTACTACTTAATGCGCCCCGATTGCGGTTAGCCCACGCTTGGTGTTACACAGCACTGATCGACCTGTTTAGAACCTTCCAGTTTGTTTTACTGTTTTCCCTCTTTCTTTTCAATAAACAATTACAATTGCGGTATACATCGGTATGAACACAGAGTATAGGGAGCATAGTTCGAAACATATTCCATACATAAAAGTAAATCATTTGTATATCTCGGGGACCGAAGAGAGCATTGCCGCCAATTGCCTTACCAAACACGCACGCGGACACCACCGATGCAACTGTCAGCAAGCAGCAGCTCATTACTTACTATTGCTGATAGCGATAGCGATGCCTTGGGTGCGTCCAACTACTATCGCGAACAGTTCTATGCTGCTGTTTTACCGTTTTGTCTCTTTTGCTATTCATTATAGGTTACTTTCATTACTTATGCTGCAGCCACTACTTGCTGCATTGCTTGCGCACCACTATTGCACATAGCTATCATCTCTCGTTTTATCATCATCTCACCTTTTATCGGTTCCAAAGGGTTTTTCTTAATCAATCGACAGTGGTGCCTGCCAAACCAGTGTTGCGTTGTATCAATATTGTACATTCCTACATTGCGTAAGCGATCGGATATCGCATGGAAATGCGATACCACCGCGAGTACGCCTAATACTTTTGCTTTTCTCTTGTAAGGGGTAGCTGTTTGTATGTATTTGTGTTCCTTTCTCAAAGTTTTTCTTTATATCCTTTTCTCGATACATCGAGATACAACAACTCAACACTGTACGTCTTTTTCGGCTTTATTGCTTGCAAGAAGAACCATGCGCGATTCTCGTCTCGTAATTCTCCTTCATTTTGCGTAGCTTGTTGCCTCTCAGATAGAATAGAAGAAGTCTTCTTTCTCTACAGGAACGGGAGCAGTGGCGGTGACATCGATGTAGTTGCTCCAACAGAGCTTCGCCTAACAGCGATACCAGGTGAAACGAAATGACAAACACTCATTCCTTAATGATGCTCACGCTTATGTACACTAAACAGCACGCCCGATTTCTCAACACAGACAGACACGATACGATACGATTCCTTTCGATTGGCAAAGAAAACGAAAACGGAAGTATAAGCAACACTGCGGTTTTTTTTGTATTAAATCCGTTGTTTATCTCCTATATCCGTATCTTACTCATAGTTCTGCCTGCAAATTTACTACCATTTTCGGTTACGATCGCAAGTGCCATGTTTGGGCCACACGCGTACCCACATTTTGCACTTTTGCACGAAAACAAATCAAAAGAAGAAAAAAAAACTCCTACATACTATCAGCAGCAACCGCCTGCATTTCCATTCATCAAATATTCATCAAGTGGTTTTCAGCGGTAGTACCGCCGGTGAGGAATCGCGGAAAGGGTTGCGGCTAGCGAGCGAGATTTGGCTGAGCTTGAGAGACTGATCCGTAATCGCGGGTGAAGCTTCGATTCTACTCTTCCCTCATCTGCGCACCAATCCGTAGCAGTAATAATAAAGAGAAATAATAATAATACAAGAGAATTTGCCTTTTCGCTCTAGACGGACAGATGGAAGCGTCGTAGCCAGATAGATACAACCTCTTTTATCGTTTCGCTTCAACGTCCATTCCGGATTATTGCATCCCAATTGCACCCCCCCGGGGGTGGGAACCATTCTGTGTTGTTGGTCATTTGGCGAAGAAATTCTGGATCATGTTTTCTCTTATGCGCCTCGTTTGTTCGATCTACACACATCATTGCAATCTTGTATGATCGATCGCCTAATTTAATCGATTCGCTCACAGTTAATTTACATTCAAAACACCCTCGCCGTTTGTTTTCGAAAAGGGAGGATCGGGGACGTAGAACGGATGCCGCACAGGCAATTAATATTTTGTAATTTCTCCACCGCTCTAAATTTTAAATCAGAGAAAATTTAAAACGGAAAACAAACGCAGATTGTGGCCTGGAGGAGCAAGCAGCGGAACTCCCTGCCTGCGAAAAACAAAGGTTTTTTCGGGGGCGGGCTATTACCATTGCATCTTGCCAGGTGCGCTCGTTTGCATCACGATGGTTGGGCATAGGCTACGGGGCCAAAAGCTGAACATGAACTTGTTTGTTGTGATGATACAAACCCTTTTTCCACCGGCCGGCCCAACGGGGATTCAACGGGTGTGCGATGCTCTTGGATGTCACCACTTTTTCTCGACACATCTTCTCAGCCCTCGCACTAGTCTCGGGGACACTCCGTCTCTCTATCTTTTCTCTCTGTGCTGGTGATGCTGCTTGCTTGCTTGCTGGCTTGCTTGCTAGTTGCTGCTGATGCTGTTGCGGCTGCTACCCTCAACCGGTCGCGTTCGATCAGCTCGTTAGGATTCCTCGTTGCCACTGTCATCGGCGTACGATTCGACCGATGCATTGTCATCGTCCTCCGTATCCAGATCGTAATCGTCGTCGTAGAAATCGGTCATATCGAGCTGCGAAAGACGGAAATAAAGAACAACAGAAACCAAAACATAAGGAAGTGATGCGTGATAGAGCTCCATCCAAAGATTGCAGTACGAGAGACGGAGAACCAAGCGAACGATCATTTCCCTAATGAGTGGACATATTTCTAAATTTCGTAGCACCCCTCTGCCGCAGATGCAGATGCTGACGAGAATTGCTTCATTTCTTGCCGTGACATCTTAAGAATCGGGTCCACCAAACCCAACCGAACCCATCATTCACCACATGTTCACACAGCGTTTCTGTTGTGATTGTTGTTGTGTTTGCCCCAATCTCGCACCCTCTCTATACCTTCTTTTGCAGTAAACAGAACGTCGTTGTTGCTCTCTCTTGTCGATTACGTTTTGGTTGCCATTCCTGGCCAGTGCAGGGGAGCCTACAAGGCTTGCTGCTTGTGTGATTGTGTGCTCAGCACCTCGCGTCTGTGACATATGATGCGTGAAAATGCAAGCCATAACACATCGACCGCTCTCTAACCCCGCCGAAGGAACACGATGGCAAAGACGACGAGAAGGCGAATTATGTGTTTCTCCACGCCACAGTTACCCCCAACGGGTGGGGCCGTTGTTACTGCCTCGGGCATGCTGCTGCTGCTGCGCCTGGAGGGGTGCTAACGTCACTAATAAATGTGTTGCTATTTGTATAACGCGGGGCAACACAATGGTGGTACGGGCCCGGCCGGTGGCAGTGTAATCCCTTTGGGACTCATTTGCAGTTACTGCCGTGGCAGTTATCGCCACCTACCGGGACCGGAGCAGGGCATCCGTAACACACCACCATAACCGATTGGCTAACGATACCCATACACGAGAGCTCTGTCCATCGATACCAGAGAAGCAATTTGTGATACTAATGCACTATAGAAAGACAGAGAGAGAGCAGGGATTGGAAGGAGCACACAAGCGATGCGAATCGCGACTAAACAAAACCAAGCAAAAAACCCTCCCGGAAAACATCCCTAAATGAGATATATGACTCATGTCCTCATCGTCAAGATGCATCGTCGATGATGAGTATGTTCTGCAGCATATCATTGCATCGCGTGCTTTCGTTTTTGGCATCTCACAAAAGGTTCACAAACTTCAAAAAGTTCAAAAAGCCACCAGTAAGGAACGAAAGAGAGTGACGACGTACCGAAGACGGCTACAATCCGTTATCTGGTTTCTTTCCAGGACCTGCAACCCTTCTCACGGAAGCACTGGTTGGCCATCGTGTGTTGGCAGCAGCTCACACAACATTCACAGCAGCACAGATTGGCATCATTTCTCGTAAGAAGTTATTTCTATAATTAATATAAATATACGGCGATTTTTCATTCGCTTTCTGCGCGCCATCACTGTGCGGCTCCTCTGCAGATCCAGGCTCCGCGACGCGTTCAACCTTTTCCCTTTTCCGCCGAAGGGTGCGTGCAGGAGAGCGGAGGAGAGGACAAGAATCGGGCAATTTATAGCCCCGTAGCGTGTTGGCATGAGGTCGTCTCTCTGTGTATAGGTGGTGTGGGTATAAAGTTCGCGAAAGCGAACTGGAATCGTGGACTGCGCTGCGATACACCACGGACACGTCCTGCACACGTCCATCTTAGCGCGGCAAACGGTGACGACGGACGAAGCCGGGCGCACCTCATCCAAATTAGTCACAAGGCAGAGCAATGGATTAGCTTTTACGGTGCGCTAAGTGACAGGGCTTCCTTCGCGTGGCCGCGAACCAAGCCCGCTAGTGCACTCTCTTTGAGAATCGCGGCAGAAGGAGCATCTCACGGGAAGGCTGTTTTCATCGGCTCGGAATTATAGGTTCGAAAGCGATGGTACCAACTGGAAGCGTGTGATTATGATATACTTAACAGCAGATTTATTGCACCGTCGGCGAGATTTCCTCAGAAAGTGTGAAATCGTGGCAGTCGCTCGGAAACACGATACCACCGCCGTCATCGTCAAACAGTATCGACCAGATTAACCACGATTAGCTAAGTTTTTTTTTTTATTTTTCAACAACAGTTTTATCTGCATTACTGATAGCAATTGTCTAAAAGAAAAAAATGTGTTCTACATGCACGCCACGCTGTAACCTTCTTGCCGAGACAAGAAATCGACACAAAAAATCCCGAAATATCTGTCTGGATCGTGTGCTGAATTCACACGTGTGACCAACCATCCAACTGCGAATGGTTATTGGCCAATCATTTCCTATTACCATGTCCAACGTCATATTCCATTTATCTCATATGTGTGTCTTTGTGCATGTGTCTTATCGTTAATCGATATAATCATACAGAGCACACGTTCACTTCCGTCTCCGCGTTCTTTTTCCGTACCGCGCCGTACGGAAAGACGACATCACTTGAAGGAAACTCAAACACGGCTGATGGCACGATAAAAATCCTCGAAAAGTGCTCCGCTCGGCATGAAATAAGCTAACGAGGGAACGAGCGAAAAAAGGATATTACGATGCCGACCGTACCGCCGGACCGACCAGACAGCGAGGACGCGCGGACGAGGATACTCATCGTTAAGGTGGTGTCTGAAGGCCAAAATTAGCACAATCTGTGCAACAATCCCGAGACACAGACAGCGAGAAAGAGAGAGCAAGCGATCGGTGGCGTGACACCAGTGATGAGGGTGAGTATCATGCAAATTCCTAGACTTGAAAATGGTTATTGTTATTGGCTAGCACCGCCTTACCCAGGGGTTTGGGGCTCGATGTTTAAAACCAATTCTATCGGCAAAGACACAACCATCTCGCTGCCGGCTGGTAGCGTTGTGCACACGTTCTCTCCGGAGTTCCGAAGCGGAGAATGGACATTGAGGAAATGGTTTGCTTTCAGCGTTATGAGAAAATTATGTTTTAATATTTTCCCAGACAAACGTATTTCTGCGGTACCCTTGTTTCTCTCTCTCTCTCGTTCTCCTCTTTGATTCTGCTGGGACTCTCGCTGGTAGCCACAAAAGTATCAAATAACTAAAGCCATCGATCTTCTCGTTCGATCTAAATGCTCGCGTGTCGCATTACACTGTGTGGCTACTGGTTACTGTGCAGACTACTCTGGTTGGACTTGTAAACAAGTCTGGAAAGAACTGTGAAGCGCTCTTAACAACTCCTCGCTACAGCACAAATCGCTCACCGACCTCGATGGGTTCGCTTCCCGTGGTCAAAAGGGGACGCAGAAACAGCGTCAAGTCGAAAGTACAATAACGATGTACGCGATCAGATTTTCAATAAACAATTGAGTTATTTGCCTAATGATTTATTTCTAAAGTGAACTTCAAAACCACGTCCGTGTGCCTCTCGACCATGAAAGTGAAGTGGGTGGAGGGAGGGAGCGGAAGACGAAGCATAAGCGGCGAGCGAAAAACGCATGATCTTTTCCATTTTACGACCCGTGTTGGTTTACAGCGGGGTTTGCGTTCCCTGCAACAAAGTAGCGATATAATTTGCGCTAACCGGACTGTCGGCAAGTGTCGGCAAGCAAGCAAACCCAAATAACACGAGGTATATTATACATTACAAAAGTTTTTAAAATGCAAATTGGAATTAAAGGTACATTAACATAAATTATGTATTTAATGTTATTCGATCAAAAACTCTAGCGTACGAATGGTTATCGTCAAATTGAAATAATAACCCGCACAATGCAGAATCGTAACCCATCGTAATGAATTGGCACAGAAAATCAACCAAATGTCACCGTAACCCACTATGGTTAACAATTGATCTTGATAATATTGCTCTTCTTTTAAATATCAAATGAGAAATGTAGTAATAAAGCAACCCATCACCTTGAATTTTTACATTCCTTGTAGCTAACCATATCCCAAGTCTGAATTAAACCAAATATCATCACAAGCTGGTTCAATTTACGAAGATACGTGTGGTCATCAAAGAGATAAACAATACTGCACACGGGAATGATCATACAAGAAAGGCAATCCAACACTTCTGCAGCATTCGATTCGCATCCCGAGTGTTTCGTAAGCGG
>NC_064877.1:67638146-67640646 GCF_943734665.1 Anopheles aquasalis | reverse complement strand
ATGGCATCGGTGGTGATGTTGGTGGTGAAGGTGATGTACTATCCTCCATTGTTGTAAAACTATCCTCCGTTGTTGTCCAATCCTCCATTGGTGTGATGCAATTATCCTGCTGCTCTACGGATTGGTTCGGCTTCAGCAAGGAACTCACTAGCGCGACGTCATGGTCGAGTTTTTGAAGCGCGGCAAACGTTTCCTTTCGGTTTTGTTCCTGGCTGGATTGATACTGGCGCAATTCGTTTTGCATCACCTCAAATTTATGCTCCATGGCTTCCAGCTTCGCCAGAAGCAACTCGATACCGTTTTCATTTATCCCTTTCATCGATCCATTGACTGGTGTCTTGCTTTCAACGGGAGCGGGATCACTTGCCCCAACATAAAGAACCACAGAAAACACTATAAAACAGACGGACAACTTCATTTCTGGAGCGCACTTTGTAACACACCGAGCCCACTAAAAGTTAAACAAGAATGATGTCTCGTATCTGTTTGGCCAAGGAGAGCAGAACGTTTTTTGGGGGGGTTAAATATGATGTTGATTGTGGTTTCCTGTGACCTTCAATTTCGTCCACGATCACAGCTGTGCTAAGGCTAATTTCGTTCCTTTTGTTTGATAACGCGGATGGTGCTGTAGACCGCAGTTGTGCGATAAGTCGGTACAGTTCTCGCCATCCAATGTTATGGTAAGTTTTGGATTATTCTTGTTCCGCATTCGTGTTTTTAAAGCTGATTTCATGATACAATACAATTGAATATCAATTTTTATTTTCCATTCCATTTTTTTTCTTTTTATAAGAATGTTGTACAGCGAAACAGATACCTTTCTAGAGCTCAGGCGGCTTTTTTTTCTCATAAATCGCATATTGTTGGTTCTCCGATAAGCAGGAACCATCGAATGGCTTTCCATATACCCGACGAGACAGACAATTCTTTTCTTTCGCTTTCGAAAACAGGAACACACAGCTGATTTCTTTTATATAGTACTTTTAATTGTTATTATCAAAATAAATTGCTACTAGCTTAACAAAGAACTTGATTCGATCTATATAAATGCCCGCTAGCGTAAGGTAAGCTGCGCGTTATCTTCAGTAGTAGCGCAATACCTGCTGCCTAACGATACAACAATATTGCGCTAGAATAAAAATAAGTAGATCGCCTAATTGCCTGCATGCTATCGCTTCCTTGACCCTCTATTTCTCCTCTCTCTCTCACCCTCTCTTTTCTCTCTCACCGAAAGAGAACTGGTTGTAATAAATAAAAGTAAAAAAAAAAATATCAAACATTACAAGGACACTAAGCATAGCCAGATGCCACGTTGCACATCCTTGCATCTCAGTCACTCAGAGAAATCAGCCTAACTTAAACGCTAATCAGTTTTACGCTTGTCTCTACGCGGGCGCTCAGGGTGCTAAAAAAAACGCGTAATGCGTAAAACGACGAGACGCACGTGACCCGGACGAGAACGGGAACATCCATTCCCTGCTCCGTTTCCCTACTACATCACAGTGAAGCAATGATAAATTGAGTAGAAGTACAGTATGTCGAGTAATGGCAGGCACATGGATCCGCGAGGATAGGAAAATGGGGGGGGGGGAAGTATAAATACACCGCACGCATGAAGGACGTTGGAGAGCCGCTAGCACAGTGGAGTTGAAGGGTGCGCTTTTCCTCTTGCGTTCTGCGTGATGACCAAGATCAGGTTGCTTGCCCAAGATAAGGGACGGCACGCGTACGGCACTGGCACCCGTGTGACTAATCAGTTCTGTGTCACAGGACATCGTGTACCGTACACGCACGCGCCCCCCCAGAGTATTACATTTTTGGGGAGAAGGGTCAGCAAGGTGTAACCGAGCACCGATTACCGCAGACCACCTGCTGCTTGTTTCGCGCTGCCCTTAGCTGCCGATCCGATGGATGCTGTGTCCTGCTCCGGACCCGGACGTACCCGTGATGATGGTGATGATGGCCTAATAAGAGCATGGTGTGTGCGTTCGTTGAGTATTGATGGATCGTCATCCCGTATTCGATCTAGCAGCACCGTGGCACCACCGTGAACGTGTACGATTGCTCTGGCATGGCGAGCGAACCGATCGGTACACGGTAGTCCTGGCCCTCGACCGGTCCAATCGTGTACGATCGCAGCAGGTTGGCAAGGATGGAGAAGCTCAGCAGCTGCGTCATGCGGTAGCCCATGCACGACCGCCGCCCAGCACCGAACGGGATAAAGTGATCCGGTTTCACAAGCCGGCCACCCTGCAGGAAGCGTTCGGGGATGAAGCGCTCCGGCGCCTCCCACAGCTCCGATGACATACTCAGATCGTAGTTGTTGAGGAAGATGAGCGTGTCCTTCTCCACGGCGTAACCTTAAATATTTATTTTGGTTTTAGAAGTGCAATACGCCTTATAAAACGAAAAGAAATATTTACCTCCAATGTGGCTGTCCTGGTTGGCGACGTGCGGGACGATCGGGGACGCGATCAACCGGAGCGCCTCCATGATCACC
>NC_064877.1:67598146-67635646 GCF_943734665.1 Anopheles aquasalis | reverse complement strand
TTCGCATGAAATTTTCCCCCAACAAATAAACGATTCGTCAACTGATAAAACATATTAATGCTTGAATTAATTTTTTTTTCGCGAAACACATCGATCATCTTACAATACTCTCCTACTTCGTCTTGGTCTTGACTGGCTTGGAGGGTTGGAGGTTGCCCTCGTTCGTAACAGGATTTCTCCACGAATCCTTCTCAATATGATCTAGTTTTCGATTCGATGATCGCGTAATACCAACGTAATGGTATTCTTCTTCACATAAGGTTCGCAATGCGCTCGATGAATAAAACATTCGCACTGGCACGGTCCGTGGACTGCATAGATCCAGAAATTACAGCTCACTTGTATTACTCAAGGCGAATAATGAAGCAAACTGTAGTACATCTTATGTACCATATTTCTCACAGCGCCTGAACAAACGAAATATTTGATGAGTTTGGATGATAAGACAACGTTTTAAGGACAAACATTTAAATTATGGTTTGGTACGGTTTCTTGAATCCGATGAGGTCAATAAATTATTTTGTTTATAAAACAATTTATAAAAATTACTCATCGTATAGCAATCCGTGTACAGAGGCTCTGTCTACCAAATTTGGTCGAGTTTGGATTTGATCGTAATTTACAATACTGGTAATTTTCTATTAATTGCATAAAGCATTAAAGCATGTTGCTCGTATGATCGATTGCATATCAATGATAATTTCGGCTACTTTGAAATTATTTGCAACATCAAATTACCATCAAATCATCAAAATCAAATGATCTAGTACAACCACAAAAGCGAACACGGACCAGTACCTCACTCACCCTCAACGGACCACGGAATCGAATTAAAAAGGAAAACATAAACACACCAGCCAGGCCAAACCAGCTAACCCTACTATCACCAACAATCAATCACCCAACAATCGACCACTTCCCGTTGCACATGCAAATCGAAAGTAACTGTTGCGGACCGTGGCTATCCATCCCTTCGGCACCCGCGATCTCACCGATTTGCAATGTAAAGCAGCGTTGTTTGCGCTGCCACGTAACGGTACGAGGTTTTCGGTACGCTGCTGCTGCTGCTGCTGCGACGAATGCTTTGTTTTGCCAACCATCACCTTAGCAAGATTGCCCTCCTGCTCCGGAGGGTCACTCTCGGTTGGGTGGGGGAGAGAGAGTTTTTTCGGAGAAAAAGGAATTTTTCGAACCGAAATTGGGACACGAAAACAGTGCCTTACCTGGCGCCTCCATCGATCGTTCGATCGATCGCTCGGCAGCGGTCGCGTTCCACTTTCTTCCGCGTCACACGCGTCGCCCGCGATCGATTGACCGCGATCGATTTAATGTACCTCCCAGCCGTACATTAACAACCAGCCGGGTGGAAAACACCCAACCAAACAACAACAACAACAAACAATCCCTCCTCTTCGTCGATCAACCACTAGAAACCAAATCATAGCGACTTATTAGAATTGAAATGAACGCTGGCTTCCGTATCTGATTGAACCGCATTGTACCCGTTTACCGGTGTCCAGTACCAGTGGCCAGAGGCGTGTTCACAAGAGTGTACAGTGACCGCACGTACCGGTAACCGTGATTTTCACCGCGCTCGCTACCGTCGCCCCTGATGCTGCTGCTGCTGCTGCTGCACCTCCAGTTGCGCCTGAAGTTTCACTCAGCATCATCTTCTGATGCTGCTGCTGCTGCTGCTCGTGGGGCAAAGTGAAAGGGGGTGAAGGAGACCATTTAATTTTGGGGACAGCCAGGCGCAGGCAATACGACGGTGACCGTGTCTAGAGCACACCGGTGCCGGCGAGTCGGTGGAACTGTTTTCACTTAACCTAACCTATTTGCATGTGATTCTGCCCCGGTGGCGTCGTTGGCTGTGCAAAACACCGAGATCCGGGACGATCCCTGGCCTGCAACACCAATAAACCAACAAAACCCACATCCCGCACCAACCCCCGGGTTGGCCGCTCCAACTGGAATCCCAGCGATCGAACTCGATGCTCGATGACCGATGGTTTCGATGCTGTTCGGTCCACTTGGTCCATCGATCGGTATGTTTGTGCGCTACGGTGGTGTTGTCGGTCTGTGGCCTAAGATTCGTCCATTATTAATGAGACCCACTATGAAGCTGACGTATGTGGGATGGTGGGCATGGCGCAAACGGCCGTACCTTGGTTGAGCTACTCGCGGACAGCTACTATGATCCGTACCGTCCGTCACTCTCCCACTGTTTCCGCTTCTCCTTCACCTGGGACGGAGAAAGTGTACCTGAGCTGAGCGAACCAGCTGGACCGGTGCTGGGGGCCAACAGAAGATCGAACATCGAATCGCATCTGCATAAGTTCACTTCTTCACGACCGAAAAAGGCACCGTGGTCTTGTGCGTGCGCATGTATGTGACCTGCCCGGGGATGGAGATGAGACGCCGATGGGGTGTGAATTTAGGACGCTGCTGCAAGTCGGTTGCACCAGAGATCGGTCAGCTAGAGAGAACCATCGAGATCGGTTGCTGCTGCACAGCCTGCGATCGAATGCAGAAGATGTCAAGTTCTCAAGTAGGGCTGCGATGGTGCCGTGCCTGTTCTGGTAATGGTGGTTCGCCAGTTTTGAGGACGAAATCAGAAATGCTGAATATTATGCGGTGGTCACGGAACACGGAACCATCGCATCGCATCGCAGCTGGTGCTAGTGAAGAGTGTTCTAGATGCATCTGTTCGATCTTGCCACGGTGGTGGACGGCTTTTTTTTAGAGCTCAACTTATTAATATCCAATGTATGCACCACGATTCAGGTCGACTTCAGGTGTCGGTTCCGACTGACGCGACGGACACTTCAGGTCACGTTACGATCGATGCTGATCGATACACTCGTATTTATCACAATCCCCGGGCAGTATCTCAAGTTTCTAGTTTAGTGCCATGTTCTCCTCGTCAGTTTAGGACATCTTTGAATGGATCGCTGAGGAATGCACTGATGAGATTGACCATCTTCGTCGTCCTTTTCCTGATCAGCCGGATGCTGCTGAGACCGGATAGCTCTGTGACCTACATATGCAACCGCCATGTGGAAAACGGACCGGAGGCCAGGGCTGGTGGTGGATTGTTTGCAAAACATAAACAAACACCCGAACGCGCAGCGTGTTCCGGCACGTCTTATCATCATGAGCGGTGGTACACTGACCCAGACTCACGATACTCGGCCCCAGGACGCTCTGCGTGTGTGCGTGTGTGTCTCTTGATATATAATTCATGCTCGGTGTGGATATTTTATTTATGCGCACCGTAGCAAACGGATCGATCCGATCTTCTGTTGGGCCACCACCGTCAGGCCACCGTCAGGCCACCGAGAGAATGCCGGTGACGTCAAGTGTTGGTTGCTGTAATCGGTGTTTTGATCGTTTGCGTAGAACTCGCGCAAGGCTGGTGAGCTCGCTCGGATCCCTCGGCTACGTCATTATCACCGGCGCGGTACACCGATATGTACGGCCAAAAACATCATGCTACGCAGATCTAAGCGCCAGTGAGTGGTGACTCCCACTTTTACGCTATATCTCTTTCACTCTCTCTCTCTCTCTCTCTCTCTCTCTCTCTCTCTCTTATTCTCTCTCCATCTCCACTCTTCCACTCGATCCCTGCTCGATAGTTGATCCTTGAACTGGCGCGCTTGGAAGAGGATCATGCTGGCAGATCGCATGCACACCGCTCCGGCCCGATTGATCGCGTAACATGGCCACGTAATCGGCATACTGATCAGATCGCATGATCTGCGTTCCGCAGTGATTTGATCCGTCCCACCGGCCGGCACTGGCACATCCTTTGACACTCCTCAAAGGCAATCGATGTAGATCGTACCCTAATTCGATGCGGTTGTCCCCCCACCAGCATTCCGTTTTGGGGCCTGGGGACGGAGAGCGGCGATTCAGCTGTGAACTAAACAACAATCGATTGGATTGGAACTTGCGAATACCCTTTTTTTTTTTAGGCGCCGTTGATCGATCAGCGATCGATTAGTAGACGATCGAAAGGATCATCCTAAAGTTGGTTGAAGTTCGAGAATAAAAAATGTAGCAAAGATCCATTCAGCATGATCATTGATTTAGTGAAAGACTTCAACGCTCGACGTTTCTGTGGTTTGGAGTTCATAGCTGTGTATTCATTTATCTTGTTTGAAATTTGAATATTCCCTATTTCCATGCAGTTCGTTGGCCAATTACTGGAGCTACAACGGGTTTATGTTGTGGCAGGCTTGTGAAACATGAGCAGCATCAATGATGAATGTTAGATTACCTTTATATGGCTAAAAGCTCTGCCAAGTGATAATGGAAATCGGATTGTCTACAAGAATGTTAATCGAAAAGTTTCTGGACAATTGAATACATATCAAGTCCTGACCGCATAACATGACAAATGAAGTTAATGTGGCTTGGGTTAAAGGCAAGTTCAGGAAATCTTGCTGCCTCGCTTGTTGGTCGAACGCCCCAAAAAGTTTCACGATAGATTCACTGTATTGTTCCATCGATAGAACGATCGATACAATCTGCGCTGAAGAGCGAGACCTATTGCGCTTGTTCCGATTAGAGGCCACGATGTAAACAGACAAACAGAAGTATTTCTTTTGCTGTTATATACACGCTTTCAACATAATTTGGTAAAATTGAAAATTATTTCAAGAATAAATCTATCAATTCACACTTTAAAATAGCTATACACAGATCTCATAGGATTTAGGATTATTGGCGATAGTGTATTGCCAATGAACAGCAAAAAGATCTCCATTTCTGATAGCATCTTGGCCAGCGAAACTTCATTCACTGATAGCATCCTACACCAACGAAAACAACAGCATCCTCTTTCCTTTCGAACGGGGTCGCCTTTCTCCTGATGCTAATCCGCAAATGCACTAGCGACGATCCAGCGCAAGTCACGTGTTGAATTACCGACTTTCTTCACCTCCCACCTATTTGCGAGGCAAACTTTCTCCCTGGGACGTGTGAGGGCGTTCGCTGCATCGAGAAACGCTGCTAGGCGTACGTACTTTACAGTTGCTGGTTTCACTATTGCTTCCTCCTCCCGGGGAGGATGTAATAGTGCTGCTGTTGTTGTGCATAATGCTCGTCCTTTTCACCTTGAGCCGTGGCGCGAGGGCAGATTCACCGTTCTGTCGTTTTACATCTCGTGTTCTGCATTTGATTGGAAACGGGAGTGCCATTTTCAGCCTCCTCTCCCCCGTTATTGGCTCTCCACCGCTCGAACACCACGGTTCGCCTAACAATTCCATGTTTGTCGGAGCAAAGATTACGGATTCGGTTGGCAAATGAAAGTTGGAAATGGGCGTTTTCTTTTGGGAGGGGGAAGGAGGGGGGGCGGTCAATTGTCAATTCCAATGACAGTTCCCGGTTCGTCCCGTTCCCGCTCTCGATGCTCCCGTTCCGATCGGTTGCGTGAGTCACGCGGCACTTACATAATGGCGTGGCGTGAAACTTCACCGATTCGGCTTCGATTTGTTACCCACATCACCCACATCACCGGGAACGAAAAACCACCACCACCACCCGCTACCACTCTATGCCTTCGAGCGGCGGTCACTCCGGGCGAGTGGGCGCGCGATCGTGGGATGCGATTTGCATCGGTGATCGGTGATTCCGAAAAAAAAATGCCAATATAATCGAGGACCCGGGCGGTTTAGCTATCGGCGGCTACCAGTGGCTGCCCCCGGGGGGTACTGTTTAATGCAATCGGGCGTGTGTTCAGCACACGTCTGCCTAACAGGACCTGCGGCCGCTCTCGCGAAACCCGGGGCGCGATCGCAACGAATGCAGCCACCACCACGGCCGAGCGAGATCATTCGGTGAGTGACAAGCGATCTCCAAAAGGGGGCCTCGCGCGACTTGCGTCCTGCCAAAGGGGGGAGGAATAGATCATCGATAAACGCTGGCCAAACGCGCGAGCATAACGGCGAGCACCCCCACAAGCGGACGAAAGAGGACGATTTGAACAAACGAATGCAGCAAAAAATGCTGAATGGTACTGCCGTAAGTGCAGCAGCAGAACTCGTAACTTCGTGCTCCGTTAGCTTCCTTCGCCTTCGCGGGGAGGTAGAGGAAAGAACAACGACCAGGAAAAGTGAAAGGGGGGGACGGGGAACGGTAGGCACCGGTTTTGGAAGCCGGTACGATAAGCAGTCGGAACGCACTCGGAAACCGGTAATACATTTTGCATCAGCATTGTCAATGCAAAACAGCCACACTTATTCTAAAGATGTCCCGGACATAGGGTTCCCCTTTTTCGCCGCCACGGGGCGACGCTTTGGTGGTGCCGGTGGGCAGGCCGGCCACCGTTTGGGCTCCGTTCCGCACGGCGACGGTAACGGCGATTTATACAATCTAGGCATCCCGAAACCGCGGACGAAAGCGATGGGCAGTTCGCATACATTTGCTGCCCGATTATACAACGATGATATTGAGCTAGGGTTAGCAAAGACAAAGAGCTGACCAGCATGTGCATGCTTAAGCGCCATGATGATGGGCTGCCGGTAGGGAGCGACCCTCAACTCCAACTCCCGAACGAGCTATCCCGAACAATCCGTGGCAACGAGAACATTCACGCTAACGTTTACGGACCAATTAACTGGGAGGATCGGGAGGAACGCATCGTTGTAATGCAATCTTGGAGCTGCAGCAGAAGATTGAGGAGTTTTGGAAGCGAATTGGGTGAGTTTTCGATTTTACTATCGAGAGGATCATGCGTGTTCTTTCAGGATATTTGTGGATCTCAAAGCATTAAAATTGTAGCCATTATTCCATGGTTTTTTTTATCTCTGATCTGTCGAAACCCGTCTTTTGTACGCTGGTTCTGATCAAGAATGATTACCATATTCGTTAACAAATAAATCTTCAAATGATAAAAATCTTCAAATGATACAATTTATGTTTTCCCCTATTCATGGTTTTTGGTGTTAAATTTGTAATAACTTATGCATTAAAAAAGAGACAAAATGTGAAGAGTGATAAAAAATAAACTAAGACAGATAATTGAGTTCTGTAAATTACATGTTGAAAAGGAGTTTATCAGTTTATACGCAAAAAAAATTTGCGCCATTCCGAGCAGGATTCCGGCATTTAGCCGGTAATTTCGACATGGCAGTCAAAACCATGTTTATGCACATGTTTTTCAACTCTTTCTGTGATTTTTCAATCAATTCCTCCTCCGTTTTTTCAATAAATTTTGTTACAAAAGAATTGATACTCAGCCGCTCCTTTTCGTCTAACGATCGCCTCGAGTCCTTTCCTGCTCCTCCGAGATCAGCGGCCGGGACTTCCGCTTTCTGACATGTATGCCCACATACCTCTTAACTGTTTGGCCAGTTGCACCAACCTCACCGCAAATCCGCCACGCAACGATGTAGCCACTTTTCCCTCGGTCTCGGTCATCAGCATCGTTTGGAGCTTTTTTTTCGGCCAGAGTCGTCCGCCGTGAAGAACCATGCCTTCTTATGATGCTTTTATTGTTGGGCAATAGCGCAAAGATCTTGCAGATACTGGAAGGGCCATATCCGGCACAAATTGACACACGATAATCTTTTTGGACGCGTTAGGATACCGATTTTTGAAATGCGCAAACCTCGGAACGAAGTTGCTTCGCTGTTTTCGCCATCACGATTTAGAGTTCGACTGATAGAGCTTTCAAATTTAGTCTGATGACTCATAAATAATTACTATTGATGCTGCATTTTTAGTTTCAGCTGTGCGATCGACGGTTTGCCAAGAAAAATCGGCAAATTTTATCCTTTTTTTTAATGCATACTTTAGCTGGATAACTGTGATGTTCATATGATAGCTGTTTGTGTTCAACAGATATTACAGTAATTAAAAAAAAAATGACGGCTCTTTAAAATGACATTTTCATCGATACCAGGAATTCTGAGGCAAATCAGAGTTCCATTTCAAGCACGGCGAATGGAGGAGCAATTGTGTAAAACCAGCATATAGCCCCGACTCCATTTGTTACAGCGTTGAAACAAAATTTGGAAAATTTTAAAGATAATGTAGGAAAAGGCACTCCTTCTGGATACCGGATATGGACGTTTTCGCTCGCGGAGTGTCCTCGGCTCAGCTAGTGGATCAGACGACACATTATGCAACGGATTGCTGCTCTCCGGCGAACCAACAAACAACACACTCCCGCCTGTCGATCACTAAATGCAATCGAAAGAGGCTCGCTGCTTCATGCAGAGTCCATCCGTCCATCGCCCTACTCGCTACCGTAGCGCCACGTAACCAACAACATCCTCCTGTTTAGTGCACGTTTAAGGCACCACCTCCAGCACGGGACGAATGGCCATCACCGGTCGATGCAACAAACAATCGCACTTCTTCCGCAAACAATGCACCACTTTCTCGCAAAAAGACCACCCTCCCTTCGGAGGGCCCACCCTACGCCACCATCCACTCTCTCTCTCTCTCTTTCTCTCTCTTTGGACCAGGGGAAGCGCGTGAGCGGATGATTGGTTAGCTGATTCCGTCAGTCCTTGAATCGTGATCAGCTCAGATCTCAGGCCGCATTTAAATACTAAACAAATGCAGGAACGTTTGGTTGGCGAGCGTACACGCGCGCGCACTTCCTTCCGTTTTGTTGCACTTTTTTTTGCTCTTGTTGTTGTCGTTGCTGCTGGATGGATTATTTAATTATTTTCGCACTCTTCTTCTCATCGCTGCTTCAAGCTACTGTGGTTGATGCTTCAGTTGGCTAGGATCCGTCACCAGCCTCCGAGCGTGAACTCCGATCACGTACCCTTGGAGTGAGCTGGCCTGTGGGAGTGTGCATCTAACAAGTCGCGTGTCATCGTCGCACATCACCGTCGAGGTACGGGTGCACGGTAGTGCGATGGTGGTCATACCGGTGACCGTCATCAAGAGCACAGGCCCGGACGTGTGCCGATGATGCGCGTACAAGGCGCGTGCTCCCGTACGCCTGCCTGTTCGTTTGTAACTTTGACCTAGAATATAGTCCCTACACCGGACCCCTGTTGCTGCCATCAAGGGGAGCTCGGTGTTGCTGCTGCTTATTATTCTAGCTCCAGCCCGCAAGTTACGCACCATTCCATCGCCCCGAGACCTGACGATCGTCGATCCAACTCAACCGCGCATGTGAGGATGTGACGAGCCTTCCTGCTCCTGCTCCTGCTCCTGCGCTTCCGCCGTACCGGTTTTTGGGTGTAATTTATGCCCTAGACCTAGACCGTGCTCCGGAGCAGACGAAGCACATCCGGGCGCCGGGATGGGCGGCCAGCCACCCTGTCTCCTTCCTTCTGTCTTAAAGCGCACAGAGCGGAGGGCAAAAAATGGGAGCTGCTTTACAATTTTCAAAGTTAATATATACGCACTTTAGACCCCTCGACGACGACGACAACGACGACAACGACGACGACGACGATGTGATTGGTGCGGCGCGTCGCGTAATGGGAAGTGCGTGTTGTATCGATAATGGCTTGCAGAGCCCGAGATCCGAGAGGAAAGGGAAAGAGTCCGCGTCTCTATGTGCGAGACTCCGCAAGACCACGAAATTCCAGCGTTACGCATTGGATAGAGACCAAGTGTGCCCGAAATCGCTGAATCTAGTTGACTTTCAGTCGCCGGCGAACAGAACAGATGAACACTCGGCCGGTGGGGGAAGTAATGGACGGGAGGGGGTCCCTGAGTGGATAGTAACCAGTAGCCCTTTGCAAGTGACGCACTACTGCACCTCAAAGTACGATGATAAAGGGCGTTGCCTACGTCATGCACGGCGGTGCTCTAGGGCTGTCTAGGTAAATGTCGTTCTCGAAGCGCTTGCCATGAATGGACTCCTGTTTCTTATCGTTTGTTTTGGTGCAGAGAGGGAAAGGGGACGAGGAGCGACGCAATCGAAATCCATCCGTTTGTGTTACCAGGGCACACCCTCGGAAATGGCGTTCTACCGCCTATTATCTCGTTCTCCTCTCCCACTCTCCGCCAGTCGCCAAGCAGCCGATTCAAATGTGGCAAACCAACGGATTGCGCGCAGCAATCAAAATACACCATACGCATTGATAAAAATTCAAATTTGATCTCCACTTACACACCACACGTTGGCACGCCGGTTCTGCTTCCTCACCGGTTTCCCGTTGCCTCGACCGCGTCCCGGGGGCCCTTCCTCCACACCAAGGGACAACAGTAATCGGGTTGGGCACGCCCGTCAGTACCGCACCCAAAGCAGCAGAACGAGCAGCATCTTCCGGACCCACACACAAACGCACACACCCGGTCGGCCGGCCGGCCAATTGCTTATTCATTCAGCGGAACCGAGCTCTTGGCAATGGCATTGAATAAGGATAGATTCTTTCATGATTCAGTATACAGCTGGCATAATCGTACAGCTGCTCGTTGCTGTGGCCGGCGGCAGCGGCGGCGGCGCTGCCATTGCTGCTGCTGCGTTGCTGCTCCAAGCTGCGAACGCTGAAGCTGCGCTGCCCCTGCCGCCGCCCACCGTTGTCACCGCACTCGCCGCTATTTCGTTCACTTCCGGCAGCGTGATCCAACCAGAAGGTTTCCAGGGCCACCGGTAGCTCCCGGTGCCAAAACTGCGCCAAAGCGGAAACGGAGACGGCAGAGCAAATTGTCAGTTTATAAGGAAAATTTTGGTACAAGCCACGAAAATCGAAACCAACCTTGGCCGTGTGTCGGATGTGTTCGAGGCAAAGCAGGTCATTCCGGATGGTGGCACGTTTGGCGGCGAGCGCCAGTCGGTGGCGCAACGCCACCATCGACCGAGGGGCCACCACCTGCCGGTAGTAGAGCCGCATCAGCTCGTACTTGGCGACGTGGTTCCGGCTGATGCGGAGTGCCTGCTCGATGCTCGCCAGCAGCTCCTCGATGCTGGTACGCACCCGGCCGATCATCAGCGTGTTGCGGGCCTCGATGTGGTAGATCAGGGTCAGTATCATGCCCTCGACCAGCCGGATGGCCGTGTGCACGTTGATGGTGGAATCGTGCGCCGACAGCACGAACCGTTCCTGCAGCAACGTGAGCCAGTTGTCGGCCGCCACCCACGCCCCATACCGGACGCACCAGAGCCACAGATTGGCAAACAGCCGGCCGCTTGCCAGCGGATCGCTCGGTGCCACGAAGCAATCGCGGTTCTGAAAGTAAAAGTTCTCGCACACCCGGTACGGTTCGATGCAGCAGCTCGTGTCGAGCAGCGTATCGAGGCAGAGCGCATGGTACCAGATGTAACCGGCCCGGTACTGATAGTGCTCGATCAGCCGCTGCAGACTGGCCAGCGTCTCCACCGTGTCGGCGATGCGGCGATGCGATAGCAGCAGCTCGCACAGGATCGGTATGATGTGCCATTCGTTTGCCTGCTGCTGGAGCTTATCGGTGATCTGCAGCACCACCCGGCCCAGCTCGATCGATAGGGCTTTCTTTGACTTGAGCGTTCTGCAAACCGGCAAATCAACTGTAGCACCAGTGCACTAGTACCGTGGTCGTGGTCTTACTTACTGGCACAGGAAGAGGGCCGAATAGAAGCGAACCACTGCGTGGAGGTAGTCGGCATCGACCTGGTCGATATTGCTTGCGACGACCTCCAGCGAACACTCCTGCATCCAGTAGATGCTCTCCGAAAACCCAACATGGTACGCTGGAATGGGGATCAGAATAGAAAAAAAAAGAAGAATCTCGACAGTCCAGGACCACCAGCCACTGCGCCCTACCAGTATGGAAAAGATTCGCGAACGAGTTGACCAAAATGGTGGAATCCTTTCGGTACTGCAGTGCATGCTCCAGTCCCCAGATGGCCGCGAGGGCTGCTCGGTCCCAGTCACACAGCTTCGTGAACAGTTTGTGCATTCCGTTGAAGCAACTGGCGATCTGCGATACGATGAGACAGTAGAAGAGATTGTTCCTTCTGGCGGGCATCCGGCCACGATCTAATAGTCGCTTTATCGAGCTCAGCAACAGTGTGCTCCTGAGGCGAGCCACCACGCTGGGAAGGGAAATCAGTCGGTTACATAATGTTAGTGATTCGGTCTCCTAGCTTCTAGCTTACCGGCTGCGTGGGAAACTTCTACCGAGTGTTGTGGCTGCGTGGTAGTATAGCTCAAGTGAACGATCGTACTGTTCCAGGCAGTACTTTCCTCTCGCCTGCAAGGTGTACATTCGTCCTTTAAGGTACGTCACCAGAGCCACATTCTTTGCGGTATCGATTTGCTGCAAACATGGTGTAGAAGGCGTTACGCTCATTGCTGGCTGTTCTGTTCGTGTTTGGCTCTTACCACCATAAATCGTTTCGCTTCGTCAAGGATGGAGAGCGCCTTCGGGATGTTGCTCATTTTGATGCATATTCGAGCCCACTCGATTCTGGCCTCGATGCACTTTTCCATCATGCCAGCCCCCTTGCTGTGCAGCGCTATCTCGCGGAACATACCGTACAGGATCATGTTGCAGTTGCAGGAGAGAAAGTTGTACGCCCCGTAACTCAGCAGCGCCACCCTCCGCGTCGACGATCGTCGTTGCTTGAGGCAGTCCAGCCATTGGAATGAATCTGTTACAAGGATTTAGAAGAAAGTAATTGACAAATGAGCAACTACTTACAGTAGCCACACTAAAGAGCATACTCACATCGAGAAGAGCTAACAGAAAAGCGCTGAAAAAAGCCAAATGATGGGAGGTAAGCATGAAAAACAATGCACTCTCTGCTCTACGGTCTAGATATCCTTACGCTGGTATTGCTGTTCATTGAGGGTTCGTATGCATCACTGTAAACCGTAGTACGACACCCGCTCTGCACTTCATACATTTCATCGCTCGTCATTAAATTTCGAAAAGGTCTAGCACCACAAGAGTTGCATCTGTGGGTGATAGAAACGAAATGACGCAAAGCAAACAGACGCAACAAATCGGATTCAAAAGAGGAAATACTTTTTCATCTCGCTTTCAATGAACACCAGCGCATTCGTGTGGTATTGCTTTTTCTGCTCCTCCGTCACAAGGTTGTAGACGGTTTGGTGGAACTCCCGCGAGTTGAACTTGGAGTACCCGCAAACCGCGTACTTGGGTAGATCCTTACACGTGCCTGCGAAAGAGAAATGCGATGCTAAAACTAATATTGCCATGCATCCTGGGTCCGCGATACGTACGATCGATGTCTAGTGCCTTACAAGCGCACTCGCCCCGACGTAATCCCTCGCTGTTAACGTTGGTTTGCGCTAGCCGGAAACCCTCGCTGAAGTCACCAATCGCGCACGACAGTATTTGAAGGTCAAACAGTTTCTTCGTCGCTGCGAAGAGAGGAAGGAGGCATTAGAGCAGACAGTCTGGTCTAGATCAGCAATGGAAATTGCGGGACGCCCGAAATCGTCTGCGTTGCATCTGTTTGCAGATGCTCCGACGAGTGAATTTCGATCAGGATCTAGCGCTACTATTAGACGAAGACGAAATAGAAGACGAAGAGCAGGGTTCTTCTTCACTGCCTTCCCCCTCACCAAAAAGATGACCGGTTATAGTTACCGATGGCTACGTCCCATTCGCTCTCGGTTGCCATGGTGTACAGGAGGCAGGCTCGCAGAAACTTTTGGCCCAAAAAGGCGGCACATTTGCATACGAGCTGCTCGAAGCCGGACAGCGAATCGTACAGCATCAGATGAAAGGCATCCAGGTGGTCGGTGGTGTAGAAGCTGTTGATGTCCGCCTCGCCCACCAAACTGGCGACGTCCACGATGCGGTTATGCTGGGTTGCCAGATCGCTTCGCTCTTCCAGCAGCTCATATCCTGGATCACCGTTGTCGAACGTGGCCTCGTACAGCCTCCAGTCGGAAAGGCTTGGCCGCACGTGGACAATGGATTTGTCACTTGCTCGTTGCAGGAAGTGCGACTCACAGAAGACGTAACCCTCCTGTTGGGCCTCACAGTAGCCCATACGCTTCACGCGCAAAACACCGGTCTGGCGCAGACACAGCAGGAACGTGTTTATCCATCCCGGGTTGCCACCGCTCATCGTGTGAAGAAGCCTGCAATGTGGTTGTTGATAAGAGCACGATTAACGTTTGAAATAAATAACAGAAGTTAACAGAAACGTAAAACAGGCAGCACCACACTGTATCCCACTGAGCTTCCGTCCTCTATTATGTAAGTGCTGCTGGTACTGATTGGAATAAAAAGATCTGGTGCGTTATACAACCGTCTCGGATACCAGCTAACAATGTGCGACGAGTATTAGACAATATTATGCAGTTCTCTATTCCAATCGACATGTCTTATTAACCAAATTTATGTACTTTTACCGAAGAATAGATCCAGTGGTACACTAAAACAGCGCAAGATGGGGCGGGACGCTTCGGATCGAAGAAACTTAGGTATGCAAGCATGGCCGAACAGAGAAACACTTGCATCACTCATTTGCACTTGCAGATATTGTGGTTGCTCAACCAACTAAACATCATTGAATGTCGTTGGTCCGCTTTTCCGAAGCGACTCATAAGAATCACAGTTCCACTAGATCCGCCGCGGTTTGGCGCCTAGCGAACTTGAACTCCTCCCACCCAGTTCTTCCATTATGCCAGTAAGAGCCGAGAAGCACTAGAAGAAGTGTTGTTAGAACTAGTACACAGCAATCAACCCACTTGCCATAGATCATAGAGGATCATCGTGGTCGTGTCGATTGCAATATATGCATTTGAATGCAATAGAAATGGCGCTCATAACAGCAAAGATGAATATAATTGAATCGTTGAATCATGATGACCGTTGCATCATCTGCACTGTACTTTCTGTTTTTCTCTCTCTCTCTCTTATTTTACGCCCGGTAAATGGAACGAACAATGCGAGGAAAATCACTAGACTTAACGGTGCATGTGGTATTGCGCAAAGCTGCTCGCAAAGGCTGCTCCCGTAGTCTACGCTTCGTGCGTGCATCCGAAATGCAGTTTGTGGCCGAAGATCTCCACAAAATGGTGCCAGTTCTACAACCAGCGCTACCAATCTCGGGGTGTGGTGCCCGAAAAACCAACCGCACCACGTACACGTCCGCGGGAAGGCGTCGTCGTCGGTCGATTGGTCGGTCGGTAAGGAAGGTAGGCCTCATTCAACTTGCTAATCGATTCGATCTTCACGTTCCCCTGAAAAGTGCGGCATGGATTGACATTCCCGAACGACCCGCGTAGGATAATGAGCGGTTATAAAACATTCCGGTACCGTGATCTAAACCATCACGTGCAGTTGATCGCCTGCGCCGCTTGCTCTAGAAACACTGATCGAAAGGAAAACAAAGCCGTTTCAGAACCGCTACACGTGACGTGTCGTCACCGACCGGTGTGGCCACCTCCTGCTCTTACGTGCGCACACGTGCTGCCGGTCCTGCCGGTTCTGGCGGGACACCTTTCGCAGCCCCCTACCTTTCCAAATCCAGCGGGATAGCATTTACATGCAGAAACTGGCAGGCGATGGCTTTGTGTAGGAGCGTTTCGATCGGTGGTAGCTTCACTTGGCACACGTGCCGGCTATCGAACACTTTAATCCGGTTCGCGCTCAACCGCTTCTGGTAGCCGATCGCCAGCACGCTAATGATCTGCGGCATGCGCCAGACGACGTTCAGCAGCTCGAACGAATCGTCGTCGATAAATTCGGCATCGTCGATGATGAGCACCCACATGTCCGTGCTCGGGAAAGTCTGTGAAAAAAGGGAAAAGTCCGGGTAAAACTTTGCTGTGGTAAAAGCAACCCATTTGCAGCGGCATTGCGCCTGCAGGTACGCCAAATCGTTTGCCTCGCCAGGATGCGAGTGGCATAGAAGATTGTGTGGGTTTTTACGGTGTCCGGCCACGGTCGTGAAATTTCTGAAGGAGTTATTTTGATCAATTTTTGAATTTTGCGGAAAACCCTATTTCCTAGCCAAGTTATCAAATGATCTGGGTAGCAATCGCAATTGGAATGCAAAAAAAATTGATCATTCACCTTGTGGCAGAGTGCCTCGAATAATTCCTTCCTCATTGTTCGCGTCTCTTCGATGGTCAAGGAGCGAGTGGCTTCGGTTTGCGGGAACCTTGTTCCGACCAGCTCATTCAGCAACGACAGATGCTGTTCGACCTGGTGATCCCGCAGGTACTGCTTAATGCGGTTCTGTCTAGTGATGGGCGTGATTGCGTCCGTAAATCCGAGCGGTCGCGATATGCACAAGCTAGCAGCGGAAAATGGAACCTGGATGGATGGGAAAATAAAGTTCTAGAACTCTGTTCGGTTCACGGGCTGAAAATTGCGGTACCACGGTACCTTGGAATCCTTTAGCTTCAAAGAGAAACACAACGAACTTATGTGCTTGTTACGCAGGGCAATGTAGAAGAACTCGTTCATCAGGCGCGTCTTACCCATCTGGGCATCTCCCCTTATCAGCAGACAATTCTGGACCCACTGTTCACCGGCCGTGTGGTAAGCGGATGTACCTTGGGCGGTCTGTTGGGTTAGTGCAATACCGTCATCCATCATTTCTTGAAACAGTTCCACAAACTGATCTCGATCAACGAGCGGATGATTGTATATCGTCGGTTTGAGTAGTTCTTTTTCTCTAAAAAGAGGAAATAATTGAATGATAATAATCAAGCGAAGAACCGTAATCCCATCCCATCGCGCTTACTCGATGAACTCACGAAACTCATAGATGGGGCCAACATTGTGCAGGCCCTTGAGCTGGATCGTGTCCTGCAGTATGAAGTGGGCCGGATCCAGCTTGCTCATCATGAAGGTTGTCTTATCGCAGGTCACCTTGTGCGGGTATGCCATCATCAGTCGAGCCGCCTTGTTCACATCGACCCCGATTGCCGAGTATTCGCGGCGTACCGTGTGCCCGACAACCCCACAGTACGCCATACCCGTCGTTACACCGATGGATGCGGACAGGATCGACGGGTGCCGGGAGTAGCGTTGCTGTATTTCACCCGCACAGTGTAACGCTATCTGGCTATCCATTTCGTGCTTCAGCCCTCGCAGACCGAATATGATCAGAAACATTACGTCTTTATCGAACAGAGAAAGTTTGTTCACAATCCCCTCGTATCCTTCGACGATTCTGCAGAGGACGAACCAGTAAATACACGCTTTCAGGGGACAAGCAGCAAAATGCTACGCATCGGAGAGAGTCTTACTGGCAAACGGAGGCAAATATGCTCTTAATTTCAAGTATCAATCCTGCCACTTCCTTTGGCTTCAGGACAATGTTGAGGAACACGCTAACAATTTGGCGCATCTCTGTCAGCAATTCCAGTGGTTCGTTGTTTTCGACGGCATTTAGAACGGGCTTGATGAGAAACTTTTGCAACGAGACACACACGAGGCGTGTCGTAACATTCTTCAATCGAGGACGAACTGCAACAAGAAATGTGGGATAAGATGGCGCAACAGACGATATGGTCAAGACGATTCGTACCGGCTAGCATTTCACTATCAATTTTGATTGCATCGTTCATTTCTAACGATTCCTCGCTATCCTGGTCGTCCCTGATGACGATCTCGGTCAGGTTTAATCGTTTCGCTGAGCGCCAGTAGCTGGAAAAGCCTTTGATTTTGAAATGCATCTTGTCCAAACTCTTTTGCCACACATATTCGTTGTCATGAATGTAACTCCACGCTGTAAAGGAACGCCAAGGCTTGATTCAAAACTGTTAGCATAAAGACATACCCCCGGAACCCTCACCGTAGTTGGTGACAATGATGTCACCGGCAAAGGATATCCGTTCGGCCAGCTTCACCTTCCATACCGGTTGTCCCACAACGATGTAGTGTGAAAAGGTGGGACTTCCGATCAGAGAAAAGTGCACCTCACCCGCCGAAATGGCTATTTTGATGCGCAGCGTGACGCCAACATCCGTCTCATAGCGGCCAAAGGACGATTGCACGACGATGGCCGTGTCAATCGCCCGGTGAATGGCATCCGGTAGGGATACGGAAGAGCTAGTCTTGAACAGTACCAGCACTGCGTCTCCGGAAAACTTGGCAATGTCCCCTCCGTGCCCAAGAATCTCCTGTACGATTCCACCGAGGTAGGTGTTCAGCACTTGGGACAGCTTCGAGGCACCTCCATTTTCCGGCCGATTGTACCGCTCCGACAGATCCGTAAATCCTGGTTAATGGTTAATGTACATCATGTTATTAATTTCACAAAAAAAATCAAAGGTAACTGAGCAAAATCATGCTCATATTGGATGCTCATTGCAGTCAGTTGAGTGGTGATTAGATAGAGCTTGAGAGAAAAAAATGCAAATTTTAAGCTATTAGTCATGCAAATCAAAGTAACCGTGGCCAACAATTTCTCATCAATTTAAAATCACCATCGAATGATGTCATGGAACGCGCGCGATCAGAATGTGTTTGCCAGTTCATTTAAAATAAAAATATCAGCAAATAATTCCATTTTTAATGTTAATTTAATAAAGTAACAATTTGTAGTCCCTGCATGTCTCTAAATATTGTTCTTATTCTTTTTGATAAGTGTTATCGTGAATATGTAAAGTAAAATTATTTTCCTATCCTGTATTAATCTACTTACATTTACCCATTCAATGGCCATTAACTAACCAAAACTTACAATTAAAAAAATACATTAAAAAAATGTCAATTGATCGAACATGTCCTGGAGAACTATTCGTCCAACCCAAAGAACACCAACACCGGCGCCGCGCCATTTTCGATTCGGTTGTGTTGTGGGACGCGTGTGTTTTGATTGCCGCTCCAGCGAACCGGGTTCTAGAACTTTATTTTCCAGGTGAAAAACAGTAAGTACACCATTTTTATCGCTAATTTTAACTACAGTAAGATGCAAATGCAGTTGCTTTACGGGGCTAGGTTCAGTAGAGAAGAAATATTTGGCGTTGCTAACGTTGGGTGCGTTTCGGTTTGTTGCCTGCTCTCCGTTGCTAGCGCGCCAAAGTTGCTTCGTCATGCAGCCAAAAGATTTGCGTTTGGTGGCTTTTTTTTATCATGCTCGCTATCGGGATCCTTTGTTGATTGGCTTACATAACGCTTCTCTAAATGGAATAAATGCAATGCAAACGTTGAGCGTTGAACGTTGCCCCTTCAATGTCACGATGACGATCGGCGTTGTTATCGTGAATCATTTGGCGGGGCGTTGCCAGTGGTGGCAGGGTCGCGGCTCACTCTAACCATCTTAGCTAGATAAAGCTGCTGGTCAGCTTATCATTCCCGTTTGTGGCAGACGGCTAACGAATCTTGCCTCTTTTCACAGTCATACAATCATGGGCTTTCTGGGCAGAGTGTTGTTTGTGAGTCTGTCGCTGCTGGTGGCCATCGGGTTCAAGCAGTACCGTGATCTGACGGCCCCGTTGCCGGTACCAGAGATCAATCTGCAGCAGTACTGGGGTCCAGGCGATGCCAAGCAGTACCGTGAGAATGCTGCCATCAAACCATTCAAGGTATCGTACGGACCGGAGGTGATCGAGAAGCTGCGCACCAAGCTAGCGGACCTGCCTGCCCTGACGCCACCGCTCGAAGGCACGGCCTTCGAGTACGGCTTCAACAGCAATCGCCTGAAGGAGATTGTGAAGTACTGGAGCACGACGTACCTGGCCAAGTGGAGCGAACGGGAACAGTTCCTCAATCAGTTCCCTCAGTTTAAAACGCAAATCCAAGGCCTGGACATTCACTATCTACACGTGAAACCGAAGGCAGCCGGTAATGCGAAGGTTCTGCCCCTGCTGCTGCTACACGGATGGCCTGGATCGGTTCGCGAGTTCTACGAGATTATCCCGAAGCTTACCACCAAGTCCGATGACAAGGACTTTGTGTTTGAGGTGATCGTTCCGAGCCTGCCCGGCTATGGCTGGTCCCAGGGCAGCTCAAAAACGGGCCTCAGTCCATCGCAGATTGCGGTCGTTATGAAGAATCTTATGAGCCGTGTCGGTTTCAAGAAGTTCTACATCCAGGGTGGAGACTGGGGCTCCCTGATCGGAAACCTCATGGCAACGCTGTTCCAGTCGGATGTGCTTGGTAAGTAAAACCTCTTGCATCTGCATGAGAGCGTCCAAATCATTCGTTTCGCTCTTCGTTAGGCGTTCATCTTAATATGTGCTCCGTCATGTCACCGCTCTCGTGGCCGAAAACGTTCTTGGCCAGCCTGAAACCGAGCCTGTTCATCGATGAGCAGTACAGCGAGTTCTACTTCCCGCTCGGTAGCAAATTCTCCAACATTATCGAGGAAACGGGCTACATGCATATCCAGTCCACCAAACCGGACACGATCGGCACGGTGCTGCAAGGGAATCCGGTCGGACTGGCTGCCTACATTCTGGAAAAATTCTCCACCTGGACCAACCCGGCTTACCGCAGCCTGGCTGACGGTGGACTGGAGAAATACTTTAAGCTCGATGCGCTGCTGGACAACGTGATGATTTACTATCTGACCGACAGCATCACCACATCGCAGCGGATCTACGCGGAAGCATTCACCAAGGAAGAGCTGGCCCGTCAGCTGGACCGCATCCCGACGGGTGTACCGTCGGCTTGTGCCAAGTTCCGGCATGAGCTACTCCAGCAGATCGACTGGGTGCTCAAGGATCACTTTACCAATCTGATCCAGAGCAACCACTTCGAGGATGGTGGACACTTTGCCGCACTGCAGCTACCGAACGTGTTGTACAAAGATTTCGTCCAGTTTATTACCAAAGTGCAGAACGGTGCCGGTACCGGCGTCTAGTACGGGTTTCCCGCCAACACCCGGAAAGGTTCCTTTCAATCGAAATAAAATGTTTTTTCTTTAACAAAATCAGTCCGAAGATGAGCTTCGAAGCAATACCACGAGGTCACGAGATGACCTAGCTCTATCAGTCACATTATCACTCCCGCAGAACAAGAGCAAGCCAGGCACGGCATGATAAAGCGAGTTTGAACGATGAGAACGATGACCACAATCGTTTGGCAGCGATGCCTTCTAGCGGCAGTAAACAATCAGCTGTGATGGGTCTCGCTAGCCAGTTTCTAGTGTTGTTTGTGGGGTGCCTCAGTTTGGCCAGTTACAAGCTTTATCGTGAGCATATCACACCCGTGCCGATACCACAGCCAAACTGGCAAGAGTACTGGGGACCGGGGGATGCTTCTTCCTACCGAGAGAACCCACAGATCCGTCCGTTCAGCGTATCTTACGGTGCGGATACATTAAGCAGTTTACGTCGTAAGCTTGACGACCACCGGTCGCAGCTAACGCCTCCCCTCGAGAACGCCGGTTCCTTCCAGTATGGGTTTAACAGTAATCGACTGAGCGAAATCGTGCATTACTGGCGGACGGATTATCTGGAACGATGGTCCGATCGCGAAGCTTTTTTGAACCAGTTTCCACAGTTTAAAACACAAATCCAAGGTCTCGACATACACTTCATACACGTGCGTCCGCTTAATGTTCCGGTGGGCGCGAGAGTCCTGCCCTTGCTCTTACTGCACGGATGGCCTAGCTCGGTGCGCGAGTTCTACGACCTGATTGCCTTGCTAACCGGCCCGGATGTGGCGGGAGAGCGGGGTTTTGCATTTGAAGTAATCGCTCCCAGTATACCCGGCTACGGTTGGTCCCAGGGTAGTGCCAAAGTGGGTCTGGGTGTTAATAAAATAGCGGTCATTATGAAAAACCTCATGGCACGGCTCGGCCACCGGCGGTTCTACGTGCACGGAAGTAACTGGGGAACGTTCATTGGGGACCTGATGGGTACGCTCTTCCAAGAGGACATCATCGGTAAGTCCATCAACCGGGAGCTTTCGCAGAGATTCAGCGCTTCATTCTTCCGAATCTGATTATTTAGGAATGCATCTGTGTGGTTGCGGTGCCATTGGAACGCTTGCCTCACTGAAAACCATCATTGCCAGCCTCGCACCATCCTACTTTGTAGAGGAACGATACATTCCTTTTTACTATCCTCTGGGCGAGTACTGGAAGGAGTTGGTACACGAGAGCGGCTACTTGCACCTCCAGGTCACCAAACCGGACACAATCGGTGCGGCACTGGCTGGCAATCCCGTCGGTTTAGCCGCTTACATTCTGGAAAAGTTCTCCACCTGGACCAATAAAGCATTCCGGAGTCTCCCCGATGGAGGGCTCGAGCGGTACTTTACGCTAGATGCTCTGTTGGACAACGTGATGATTTACTATCTAACCGATTCCATTACGACGTCCCAGCGATTGTACGCGGAAGCATTCTCGGTGAATGACCTGTTCTCGGGTGCGCTGGAGCGTATGCCGACCGCCGTTCCTACGGCCTGCGCCAAGTTCCGGTACGATGTGCTCAATACCATCGATTGGGCGCTCCAGGATCATTATGTGAATTTGATGCAGAGTAATCACCACGAGGATGGTGGACACTTTCCCGCCATGCAGCTACCAGAAACGGTTTACCGCGATATAGTGCAGTTTGTGGAAAAAGTGGAACATGCAAGCATGAATAAGCAATATATTTAATTTTAGATTAACTTTGATTGATTAACCGTGTTTAGTCCATAATGTTCATTTTTTAATCGGCTATAGTTAGCCACAGGAGACTAATATCTTCTCACTCAATTCACAGGTCAATCGCCATCGTCAGTCCAAAATAATCCAAGAGAAACGGGAGTCGGAGTGATAACATAGCTTAACTCTGTACCAGCGCAGCATTATTAACATCAGTTTGGGACCATTGATAAGATTTCGGTGTTTTATCAAAAGTAACACCCCAATCGTGATAGGAGTGAGTGTAGGGTTCGGGTTTACCCCGTTTGCTATCCCTTCAGTTGACCAACAAGCGCCATGGGGATCGTGTTGCGTATCGCTATCATTTTGATCGGCATTTTGCTAGCGTATTCCTATCGAGCGATTCAGGAACTGTCCGTAACGCCACGTGTACCGAAGAATATTGAATTTTTCGAATACTGGGGACCGGCCGGTGGAGACCCGTACGGTGATGAGTTGGATGTGGATCCATTCAACATTTCCTACCCACCGGCTGTGATCGAACGGTTACGGGAACAGCTGCACGATGTATCACCGCTTGCACCACCGCTCGAAGGTACCGCATTCGACTACGGCTTCAACAGTGACCGCCTGATGGAGATCGTGAAGTACTGGCGGACGGATTATTTGGATCGCTGGGAAGAGCGTGAAGCGTACCTGAATCAGTTCAAGCACTACAAAACCAAAATCCAGGGCCTCGACATTCACTTCATCCGCGCTCAGTCACCGGAGGTGAAAAATCCAAAGCGCATTGTCCCATTGCTGATGATGCATGGCTGGCCTGGATCGGTGCGCGAGTTCTACGACATAATTCCCAAGCTGACGGCGATGACGAGCGACAAGCAGTACGTGTTCGACGTAATTGTGCCCAGTCTGCCGGGTTACGGGTGGTCTCAGGCAGCGTCACGACCGGGACTGGGTCCGTCTAAGATAGCAGTCGTTATGAAAAACCTGATGGCCCGTCTGGGCTACCGGCGTTTCTACATCCAAGGAGGAGATTGGGGTGCAGCCATCGGTAATCTGATGGCAATCTTGTTCGAGGACGATATTTTGGGTAAGTCACCATCCTGTTCCTGTTCGACCGTTTGTTGACTAAAGAACTGTTAATTCTAGGCGTTCATCTCAACATGTGCTTGGGCAGTGGAAGCCCGATGACCATTGTGAAGATGATTGTAGCAGATCTCGCTCCGAAATACTTCATCGAAGAGGAATTCATCGACTACTATCATCCCTTTTGGCCACGGAACCATCAGTTAATAGTGGAGGGTGGTTACTTTAATCTGCAAGCCTCGAAACCCGACACAATTGGCATTGCCCTACAGAACAATCCGGTAGGATTGTTGGCTTATATACTGGAGAAGTTTTCCACTTGGACGAACCCGGCGAATCGCAACCTTCCTGATGGTGGGCTTGAGAAATATTTTTCCCTAGACGCTCTGCTGGACAATGTGATGATCTACTATCTTACAAACTCCATCACAACATCCCAGAGACTGTACGCCGAAGCGTTCAGTCTCGTGGAACTTTCGAGGCAGTATGAATACATCCCGACCAATGTGCCGGCCGCGTGCGCCAAATTTCGGCACGAACTCATGCAACACCCGGACTGGATACTGAAGGAGCATTTTACCAATCTGCTACAGAGCAATCATTACGATGAGGGTGGCCACTTTGCGGCGATGCAGCTGCCCGATGTTTTGTACAAAGATATAGTGGAATTTGTGAACCGTTTGTATGTTAGATAATACATGAAGGTAAATCTTACCGGAGATATCAAGAAACATCATTGCGGTCATGAACTTGGTGGGGCGATAATCGTTCGGATTGAACAACACCTCGTCCGGTACCATCGAGCTGATGACTTTGGTTTGGAACTCCTGATTGGATTTGTTAAGCTTCCCGAGGATGTTCTCATACACGTTCGCTGGCATCTGATTCCAGAGGTACTGGTACAGGAAGCTGAACCGTTCCGGAAGGTAGCGTTTGATATTTTTTTTCTGGAAAACATTGAATGGAGTTAAAAGAAATCGAACAGCGCACCGAGTGTATACGGTGTTGTACTCCTTTCAGTCGATTTCGGCATCGTGAGATGAACAGTTCTTTATCAATGGCCTTCTTCAAACGCGCTGATCCATCGTCAATCTTCGAGGCCGGCACTAGAAAGAGGGAAACCATGTGGGGAATCAATGGTGCACATTTGAAGAAGATAATTACTTAATTCCAGCATCGCTACGCCTTGTTGCAAACGGATCCACTGATGAAACAAAAAATTAGAGAAAAGATTGCTAGATTGCACTCGCGAAGTGAAACACTTTTATAGCAACGGTCGTTTCAAACAGTGTTGCCATAAAAAGCGGCTGTCATCTGGGTAGCATTCCCCGCAACCCGCCTGTCTTCCGCAGTGACAAAAACCGACGCCGGATTTGTTTGGATTTTTACCGAGTGTTATCTGTGAAACACACATTTTAGGAGGTTAATTTTGTGAACCGATACCGGAACTTGCTGCCAGGATGAGTGCGAGCGGTATGCTGTACGGTGGCGATGAAATCGGAGCCCTAGTGTTCGATCCCGGGCACCACTCGTTGCGTGTTGGATACGCCCAGGAAGACACACCGAAGGCGGACATCCCGGCCGTTGTTGGCGTGGGACCGGCGGATCCGGTGATGAACTCGGATATGGAGACAAAAGCGGACAACAACATCGGCAGCAGTTAGTGGAATCGGTAAGGGGGCCGAATGGGCACTTATTGACCTGTTTCTTTCATTTTAGCCAACAAGTACTACGTGGACACGACGCTGGTGAACGTTGCGCGGCCAAACATGGAAATTCAGTCGTACATGAAGGACGGTATGATTGAGAATTGGGATTTGTTCGAGAAAGTACTGGACCATACGTACGCGAAGGTAGACTCCACTCTCCACCACTCTCCTTCGATCGCATTAAGAACCGAATCTTTTCCAGGTTATCCAATCGGAATCCGTCTACCATCCGGTGCTCTTTTCCGAGGCAGCTTGGAATGTGCGCAACAATCGCGAGCGCTTGACGGAGCTAATGTTTGAAAAGTACAATGTTCCTGCCTTCTATCTCGTGAAAAACGCTGTCCTAGCGGCATTCGCTAATGGACGAGCCACGGCTCTGGTTGTGGATAGTGGGGCAACGCATACCTCCGCCGTTCCGGTGCATGTATGTATCATGCTGGCAGCTGGCAGCAGGAGATTTTTCCCGGAAGTGATCTTAACTTGATAGTCGTTTTATATTTTAGGAAGGGTTTGTGCTTAGCCAAGCCGTGGTCAAGTCGCCACTCGGGGGAGACTACCTTTCGCTTCAGTGTCGCCAGTACCTCGAGGGGCAGAACATTGATCTGCTGCCCTCATACGCCATCGCGGCGAAGGATGTCATCAAGGAGCGTGACACGCCGCGCTTCACACAGAAGGTGCTACCGGAAAAGTTAACCAACTCCTGGCAACAGTACATGCTGAAGGGGCTGCTGCAAGACTTCCAGATGTCGATCGTGCAGGTGCTGGAATCGCCGTATGATGAGCGTACCGCCGCGCAGATTCCGGCCGTACACTACGAGTTCCCGAACGGTTACCATCAAGACTTTGGTCCCGAGCGATTCAAGCTGGCCGAAAGCTTGTTCGATCATACGATGCTCGGCGCCGGTCAGCTGGCCTCGACCAGCGTCGGAATGTGCGATGCGGATGTGCGGCTTTCGCTGTACGGTTCGGTCGTCGTCACGGGTGGTAACTCATTGCTGCCCGGTTTTCCGGAACGGCTCAACCGCGACCTACAGCATCGTGCACCGTCCAACACGCGGTTGAAAATGATTTCCGCCAACGGCTCGGTCGAGCGACGGTTCGGTGCATGGATCGGTGGCTCGATCCTTGCCAGCATTGGCACATTCCAGCAAATGTGGATCTCCTCCCAGGAGTATGATGAATCTGGCAAGAGCCAAGTGGAGCGAAAGTGTCCCTAAATTGATGTTTCCCCCCCCCCCCCCTCTGCCTGGTGTCTCTGCGATTTCCGGCGCTGCGTGTTCTAGTGTTTATCCCTTTTTCCACCCAGATCTTGTAATGACTCTTTCCTCGTGCGAGAAAGATTTAATAAAAGCTATAAAAGTAAGGTATATGTGCCAGGAGGAGCAAACAAAATCGGTCTTTTATGAATTCTTTTCCATCATTGCGTAGAATGAACCAGGATTGCGTAGTGCTTGCTGTAATAGGCGTGTGTGGGTTGAAGACATTCTTAGGCAATGCTGCCACCATTAGCGGCCCACTAATCGATGATCTGATAATCATTCAAACTGTACCGGCGCTATCTCCCCCCCGTGTGAACCTTTGGGTCAATGCGCAGTTCGCATCCGTAGCCGCAGGAAATGCCATGCACTGATTCCACATTTTGTTTACAATTACCAGCCACAAGCTATGCTACGAGTGTGAATGCCGTTGAGGCGCTTGAGGTCATGAATCAAACGCGATGCCTAGCGGGAATCGGAATTCTGCCGGATCTGGTTCAAACTGGATCATTTAGTTTATCTCCATCTAATCTACGATCTTGCGTTGTGTTTATAATTAAAAGAATTCATTAGAGAAATAATTGATACTGTTCATCGTGTATTTTGCTGAATGAGGGAGAGATCTCTCCGTACAACATTAAAGCGCACATCCAGATTCCAGGCCTCGGGAAAACCCTCTTTCTGGTGATTGCTTCACACAATTCTCTAGGGAACTAGAATGCAGAATAATCGTTAATTTGGCAAACTGTAAAGAAAAAGTTCTTATTATGTTCAGTACTTTTCCATTACTTTTATTTCGTTACCTCCACACTTGGACCATGTTAAAAGAGATCAGTTGCCATTCCATCTGTGCACCAGGTACTTTCCCGGGTTAATAGAACAAACAATGCTGAGCATAAGTAGGAGGACTCCAGTAATTTTCCACTGCAAGTACCTGCCGAAGAAGAACCAAAGAGAAAGCAGAAAGAACGAGAAAGGTTCTCAAAGAAATTGGAAGACGAGACGGTCGTGGTCGTTGGTAGCGGCGCGGTTTGTTTGTTTTGTGTCTCTTTCTCACCACAAGCTTCGCTGATGCTCGCCGAGGTCTTGCTTTCTCGCACCCACAAACGGCGCCAGCAGATAGTGCGCCCCCTATAAAACCCCGGTTCGTGGAACCGCCACCATTCACACGAAGTCGAGAAGCCGTTCGAGAAGTGACCACCACCGATCGCATCAAGTGCGCGCAATCCGTAAACGACCAAAACACCGAGACCGGAACATAACGACTACGTGAGTTTCTTGTGTGGCCAAAGGCGGGGGATGATGTTCCATGTTTTCGTGGGGGGAAGGGAAGGTCCGTGCTTGTGTGTACGGGGGTTGGTGTTGTCGAGTGTTTTCGGAAAGATAATGCGAAATCATCATCATCATCAGCGCCGTTCGACGGACGACCGTCGGGTGTTGTTGTGGGCCGTGGGCCAAAAATAGCTCATAAAACACATAATAAATGTATGCTGCTGCTGCTGCAGGGCAAAGCCCAGCATCCAACTTTCCAGAACCATCGTGCGGACGTGTCTCTGCCGGTGCTGTTACGGCCACGGTGACAAAATGCGCAACACAGACACGCCGCACGGCAGATGCAACAGCGTAAAAGAACGGAGCAGAAAAGCAAACAAACAAGCGAAAATGCGTAAAGATAATCTCTCTCCCGCAGCAGTGCCGTGTGGTGGATCTCTGGTGTTGATAGCATCCTCTTCATGTAGCTGAGGAGGCGTATTGTGGTGGTATCTACGTACAGTCAGAGGACAATTTGAATCGTTGAGGAATATTGAGATCTGTTTGTCTCTGCGCTGGAATCGAAAAGTGAATTTGTGGACCCGGCTTGGTAATCCCGCCGTTGTAAATTCTTCGCATTATTCCTTATCGCACCGACGATATCACAATGCACAGCTCGTGCCACTTATCAAGCGGGGTGTTATCTTTGTTTGTGAAGGTTTTCCAACACTTCAATTGATAAATTTCGTATCGGATAGCGCTGGATCAGATAGCCTGGTTTGGGTTTCTTCAAGCAAAACCTAGACTGCTTGTTGCCAATCTGGTAAGATAGTTACAAACCCTTCTTGCTTGCCAAGTACCAAAACTCGGAAGTGGGAGTTTATCGTAATTACTTGTCCAACCAGGACATTCACCAGCGCCAGCTATTAATTCCTGCTCAAAGGCAACAAGACACCGTGGAAGGGAGCCATGCGTGTGGCGATCGTTATGTGTTAATGCGTCGCAAACTCGCCAGCTGGAAAACCTGAACAGGGTCACATCGACCCTGCTGCTATAGTCGACGGATTGTACTTTGTACCCCCGGTGCAGTTGATGATGATGGTGGGGGTAAAACTATGAAACACGACAAGTGTGGAACCGCGGACGACGAGCGATGATCCGCCGACGCGAACCTTCGCCTTTCAATTCGACGAGCCTGTAGTGGTGGTTCGCTTTGAATAAGTTTAACTCAAACTCACTTCACCGTGGAATGTCTTTTTGTAGCGATTTTCAATCTTTATTTCATTTAATTTTATTGATTTGATATATTTTTAACAGTTAATTATTCAGTTAATGACCGTTTGAACTTAATTTCTTCAAGAATGCACAAAAACCTGTGTTCACCCTCTTAAATGGAAAGATTTTCTGGATCACTGGGCATGAAAAAGGGGTTTTCTTTCCCGTTGAATTGACTTACACCATAAAACTTCAGACAAGAGCCCCATTTCGCTCATCCGAACACAAAGGCTCCGGCATTGTCCCTTAAATTGGCTGAATTCAATCAGTTTGTAATGGTCTGAGAACGAAATTGGGAGCAGCACCACCACTACCAGCGTGCGGGGCCTGTTCTAGTCTCTTAGCAGGCCAGGCCGCCGCTCTCTATCTCCACTGGAATGACCCGTTTTATGCCTCGACGGTGGCCTTGGTAACAGGCAGACGTTTCATGGAGTGCTGCGACCCCCAGTGCTGGCCTGCCGATTGTTCCGCTCCAGACACATACGCATCCCCTTCCCCAAAGAGTGATAAGAAAGCGTTCGGGCCCCCAAAATTGAATTATCAAACAAACCGAACCGTTTGCTGTTTTTCGTCGTCGTCGTCGTCGCCGGGCCCCCCTTTTCCTTTCGTTCGATCTTTTTCGCGATTCGCCCAAACAAACATCTCTCATGCTCATGCTATTCTTTTTTCTCTCTTGCACAGATTACAGGTTGGATGCTGCTTTTGTCTGTCGCCCCTGCGCCCCTACTTCTTGCTCACTCCAATCTTCCGTCCGTGCAGCTGGACTCGAGCTTGATAAACAACATCAAATCCGTGGTTTAACGCGAGGGGCGTGCCAAGTGAGGTCGAAAGAGAGGTTGAAGAAGAGGCGAACGAGCCATCCACACGAATCCAGCACGAATACCCAAACGCTACCATCAGTCGGTTACCGAACGGCTTGCCCTAGAGCAGTGATCATAAAGAAGCCGGAATTCGAACCGGATTCAAGGATTTGGTTTGGCTGTGCGATAGTTTTTTCCCTGGTTCGCGTTTATCTACTGTTCAGCAGGGCCATTGGAGTGCGCTCATCTACCCCACTAAAGCCGAGGAGGAATTGAATAGAACTTCCGGTTTGACCATGGACAACTTGCGGAATCTGTTCGGACAAGTCTCTGCCATGACGTCAATGAAGGCACCATCGATGGCCGGGACAAGCCCCCCGTCGAAGCTGGGCTCGATGGGGGCTGGCTATGGTGGTGGCGACGGCGGCGCCAGCGGTTCGTTTGCCAACAGCCGTGGCTCCACAAAGGATCATAAAACGGCCGACCGGGACAACTACTACTACATCATGTAAGTATAAGCCATGTATTAAAAGGGGCTTACTATGGTTTGTTCACTTTTTATTGTGACGGTGATTATTCGGGTAAGGCGTTAACAAACGCGTGAGGAGATCAAATTGTTCTTCATTCAGATCGCATCGACATGGCAAAGTGATCACAATAAATGCCTTAAAGTAGGCAATCGCCTCGAACTAATCGTTACCGCCCCACCAGGGTCCGTGATAATCTTTGAAATTAACTTGTTTAACGAGTTTAATCATTTTAAATGAATGTCCTTGAAACCTAAATAAGAGCGCTTTAATACCCTTATGTCATGGTAATACTTAAGCAGATAATATCACAAGTTTAACGATACTCGTTAACCCACATGTGACCGAGTTGTGTCCTTGAAAGTGGTCCGTGGCGTGTGTTACAAATACCAGATATACCAGTTCATTCAATACATTTTTCGTTTTCGTCGTGCTTACGCTGCAAAAAACGATAACGACTTCATGCGACTAACTTGACCTACTCTATTGACTTAGGATAGAGGGTAGGTTTTGGCCTTTTTTGTATGTGTGCATAACCGTTGCCACATTAAGACGCAAACGTCGCTGGTTCTCGAGTCCATCGCCTTGCGTTGACGATGGGATGACGTGTGTTTAATCATGTCCACGTTTATCCACCTCACACCCTCGGTCTGTTCCACAGCCAGAGTGTACGTTTGTCCTTACCAGAGACCTTCAACCGGACCGGTTTGCCTTCATCAACACGTTTTGCTTGTACTGTGTCGTAGGTTATTCTCTTCGTCGTCGCGATGATACGAATCACCCTTTCTTTTGTTGTACCCTTTTTTGCACGCACTTGGCATCGCTGATAAGATGCTCCATCATCTTCATCGACGAAAGGCTGGCGCTTTTAGTTTTCGTAGAAGGAGTTAGTTTGCTTTAATATCAGCTTGTAACGGCGGATGACCTCGTTGGGTGTAGTGTTGTTATTGGTAAACAATCGAGAGGAATCGAATGAAAACAAACGAATGATCCGCCAAAGGTAGATCGACGATGATCTGCCGCATGCACCACTACGAACGAAGCATTGGCCAAGCATCCGATCCGGTAATCGCATCGCGAGAGTTTGCTTGCTACCTACCACCACTGCTGGCGTCATTCTCACGGAGTTTACCATTAACTTGACCGGTGGTTTGGTGTGCGTCATGGTGCGTCGGTTTTCCGAGCAGCAGAGCCCAAAGCGCTAAATCTCGGCCCCTGTCTAGACCGTGGTGGCGGGGCTACGAGCTCGATGGTTTTCTCGATCGCTTCTCACGCGCCGCTGCTGCGAGTGGTTAGTTGTATCGCGACACTAGCCTGGTACGGTAGCCTTAGCAGCGGTAGCACAAAACCGGTGGTACAACTAACCGGTGTGGACCTCACGTTGGGCTCTCATTCGTTCGATCAACACACGATCCAGCCGTAAGCGAACCGTGCGTACTGATTAGCTGTGGTGCGTGCTTGTGCTGTTGCACTATCTGTCCGACGACTTTGTCCGGTGCTGTGGTCGCAGCCTGGTGACAAACGCTTCGGGACAATCGAAAGACGGAAAACCAATTGCAGCCGTTGGTGCAATACCAGCCTCGCAAGTAAGTGTGCAGTCGGTGCAATGTCGCCGAATCGTGACGGCTATTGACGGTTGAATGCTACTTTAGTTATGTTAGTTGGTGGAGTCCACCCATTCGATCACCACGTGCTCTGGAGTGTGCTTATTAAGGGGGAAAGGGAAGCGGTTCGATCGAAACAGGCGAAGAAAAGGCCATGTAAGCGTGTGGTGGGTTCGGACTGTGAGGCGCAGCAAACTCGTTGGATTACTTTCCACTTCAGAAAGCATGGTAGCACCGTTGCTCAGACTTTGGTCGGTTTGGTCCGCTGCATCCAGGTCTTGGTCGGCGCGAGCAAGGGTTATATCACGCCAATCGTGCCAAAGAGAATCTATACGATCGAAGCATTGCTTTGGTGGATGTGGTGCCCTGTTTAGGCAAGTTGCACCCGTTGGTTCCATAGCGGAGAGGCTACTGCATGAGATATTTTGAAAATATTACGCGAAAATGTGTGAAACAATCTGTGACCAACAGTGCCAGTGTGCGTTTGATTAACATGCCGATAAGTAATGCCGTAACTATCCGGTTCGAAAGCTGATCAGAGAGTACCGAGATTGGATAATACGAGTCCATATGTTTGTGTTTCTTTGTTCCTGACCATTCAGGACCACCATTTACTCCTGATTGTGTTGCACGGCTTACTCTGAGCGAGTGGCCAAGATTATGAATATTTGATCGAAGCTGCGATGCGAATCGGGCAGGTGTTGAGAATGTCGAGATGGTGCTGCCTAGATCAATAAAATCGATAGCGTATATATTTGCCGGATCGCTTCACTAAAAGCACGCGTTTTTTTCGATTGCATGGACAACGAACCGCGCGCATTCGAACATTCGAATCTAGCAAACTTTATCGAAAATAGAAAGGCATCTGCGCCGCTACCCCAATCGCTAGCCAGTTGTGACTAATCGTTTAAACTTTCGACGACACGACACGGTGTATTAAATTAAAATCAGGTTTTTACCGTTTAATATTCCACTTATCATTTGAGTAAAAACGTTGTGTCGCATTGGACTAGCTGCGAGTGCATTCGCAGTTCCACATTCCAAACGTTCCTCTTACGTGGGAAGGATTTAAAAGCAGCTAAATACAGAACTGGGGGCATTTTTATTGAGCATCATTATATGGCCAACAATCGAGCGTGGCGCGTGTGAATCAAACCTTGAACTAACCTAACCAACGCGTAAATGGATTGAATCAGGAAATCCCCACCAATTCGTGGGGAATTTTGTTTTGTGGCTCGGTTTTTTCGGCATTGACATTATTAGTCATGGCGAGTTTACTCGTGGCTACAACCAGCCTAAGGTGATCCGGTCCCCGCTGAATGGTTCGAGCTGGTTCCGGTTTGTCGTTGGACTGAGGTCGGTGGTCCGAGCCACACGCACAAAATGGGAATGAATTGTGCGTAATAAAAAGTATGCTACCGCTGCTTGTTGCTGCTGCTCCATGCCGTTTCGCATGAACGATCAACTCAAGATCAAGATCACGAAACACTCTATCGTATCGTATCGTTATCCGCCTCTCACGGTTGACTGACCGGTGCTGGCAGCTTACTACGAAGCGGAAAACAAAAACAAAATGATAAATGGAATTTGGCGCGCTGTTGGAATCTATTTCTGGATTTACGTTTGTTCTATTCTGGATACCCCTGTCTGCGGATTAGAGTATTTCCTCGAAGCAAGGCGAACAACCGGTTCTCCTCCAGACATATGCGTGAACCAAGAGCCGTCCCCTCGAAGCTTCCCCACACCAGAGCACACAGACACTCGGTGGCGGCTGATGAAGGTCGCATAATGAGCTTCACGTTGCGATGCGTTGTTGCGCGTTCGCAATTGCTCACGATGAACCAACCAGCGCCAACGGGCCGGCTCTCTGGGGCGATGCTGGAGGCACACCGCACCGCGGCAGACAGCAGGTCAGGGTGATCAATGTGAACGAGTGGCCGTGTCTCGCTCTGAGATGATTAATCAAATGCGAACACGGCGAGAGCGTCTGGGTGGGGTGAGTCGACGACGGAGAGAGGTGGAGTGGTCCAAGAGTTTTTGTTGGACTCTAGCGTTTCAAGGGGTCAGCTCTGTTGGAACGATGGTTAACGGCGTGGCTTACCAAATGCCCACCAGCCTCTAACTGAACCATAAAGGCACATAATGATGGCAAGAAGTGAAAATGAAAAGGAAAACAAACGATAGAGGGCGAAACGAAGGAAAAGATGCCGCTTGCATCATACTCATAGCCGATCATCTCTCCTACAAAACGTTCGTCGTGTAATGGGGAGGGGAGGGCCGGTTGGATTCGGTGAAAGAGACCTCGCCTGCAAATGACAGCACGTACAAAATGGCGTGGGAAATTGATGGTTTTCCCGTTTTTCACTCAGAATCCATTGGAGTCTCTGACCAACGGACGGAACGACGGTGGATGAGCAACACCGGAAAGATGTTTGAGGTGAAGCACAAGGCTTTCGAGGGAATGTGTAATACTGCGTTGGATGAAGAACGCGTTTGTCAATGGAAATGTGCGAGGGCTTGAGGAGAATCGCACGTTATTCAAATGGCACATCAACGCTCATGTCGTCATCGGGCTATATCCTTTGAATTGATCCAGCTGCTGACAGGATGTCAATTCATTATGCATGCAACCTAGAATCTAGATTATAATTGGCACGTGGCGTGGCAGCAAGAGAGTGAAGACTCAATATGCGATCGTCCATCGGTCGAGATAGGATGAATTGCTTGGTTTGAAGAAGGAATTAGCGTTACTGTTCTGGGAACGTTCTAAATTTGAATTTCATTCACTCTCATTAAGCTGGCTTCAGATTGCCGGATTCGAGGCTTGATGATGGCTTTCATTCAGCTCAGTTAGTCCATCAATTACTGGGATTTGGCATTGCTTTTGTCCCTTTTTAATCGGATACAACAAGATGTTGTGCAGTATGAATGAATCCGGGAACCCTTAAGAAACCATTTTTGCAATCAAAAACATTATAAAACCCTTGAAGTGGATATGATCTCATTTTTCGTGTAGATATTTTCATTTATTTCTACTAAAATACACAAATGAAGGTATTTGAATGTCTTCAAAATGGGTGAACAAAGATATCTGTTGCAATAAAATTGTGAAACTAGCATAAGTCATAATTAGCATTTATAGAGCATATTGTATTAATTACACCTTTGTTTTCTGTTCCAGGTGGCGTTCATAGTCGCGATACAGCGGCCCAGAATTCATCGTGCAGTCTTCACCGAAAGGGGAAGAGACACTAAACTTCACTAAATCCCAATCAACATTCACGTATTCCCGCCGGTGCCGTCAAGGTTGAAGGACACTACGGAGTGGAAGGAAGGAGGACAGAAAAAGGACAAAGCACAGGTGTACCCAGAGCACACCTCCTAAAGCCGCTACTCTGAAACGGATAATCCGGAATCATCGTAATCATAATGCTATCGCTGATTGGTGCCAACCCACTGTGGATGCTCGCAATATGGACCGGATTGCTGCTGGTATTCAGCCCGGTGCTGTTTGTGGTAAGCGTGTGCCTGCCGGAGTTGCCATTATTGCTGATTAGGCGCCTGCACTACATCCCGTTCGATTCCGTTTGATCGCGAATGCCTCCGGGGTAGGAGATGGAGCAGGAAATGGAGCAGACGAAGCTGTACCGGATGTACGGCGGATTGAACGCCGGCTCTCAGGAGGCTGTTAATTTATTCTAGTGACACATAACCACGCCAAGAACACCATACAACACATCACCTAAGAAGACACCGACCGGACTAGAACAGTGCAATATGCATCCCCGTGCCTTTAGTATACCTCAGTGTCCCCGGAGGCCATTAGCGTAATTGAACTGACATTGAACCGATATGTGATTATTTTACTAAGCGTAACTCTTAAGCGGACATTAACTGTATAGCAACCCCGTACGCACGTGACATACGCTGCCTGTGGCGTTTCCGGAGTGGATGTAAACGAGAGAAACTAGAATGTAAGTGAGCTGCTACTACACGCGAAACTCGCGGTTGAATTCTACATTAGAAAATGGCCAAATCGCGCACAGTGCCTTGTGAGAGAGCAGAAGCAGCTATCGGGGAAACAGTGAGCATGATATTTTGATGCCAATTTTTGGTCGGATCATTTTGATTAGCCCGTAGTATTATACAAGCTCGTGAATAAAGACAAAATTCAAAGCATTTTCAGAATATAAAAAATCTCAATAGAAACCACTTCTCTTCACATGCAAAACCGAAAGGAAAGAAAAGCGAACGCTCTGTGGCACGGTCTGAATGAGGCCGCTTAGCTGGCAGTGTATTGGTGAACACTGGATAAGATGCACTTGCCGAGTCCTTCATTGTCTTCACGTAAAGCACACGCCATGGTTACGCACAGCCCGGTCACTTAGCCTGTGCATGACCTCCACGGCACGGCATGGCGGGTTGCTATTTACAACCGATAAACAGCAATCGAGCTCGCAAGCGGGTGCGGTACCGTTTGCCATGCTATCGCGAAAACCCGAATCCATGCGATCGATCCGAAACCCCACGGGGGGCCATTTTACTGCAGAATTTGCGCCGTTTGCAGCACTTGAAAGTTGACGCAAACGAACCAGTGGCGTCCATCGAATAATTAAGCGGAGCTTCGTGTGGATTTTCGGGGCGTGAAAATCGATCTCCGCTGTTGTGCTGTCTGCTTATCTAAATTTATCTACTCTGCCCAAAAGCCGTGCCGTGCCTTTAATCGTGGTGTGCCTGGTGTTCGTCGGTGTTCAATCAGGGTAGGCGTCGATGTGCGGCGACGGTTTTCCAGTGCTGCTGGCAGGTTTTTCCGCAGTGTGACGGCTCGGTTGGTTCGTCGGTCGATCGGTCTCGACGGTTGAGACTATTTTAGAAGGGCCTTCATTTGGCCTGCCACCCGTTTTTATTTTGGAAGCGCCTAATCAATAGTCAATTTGTGCGAGAGTTTATCCGCGAGGCCAACGAGGCGTGTCTATTCGATTGTCGCGGCGGCGGTGGTGGCGAAACTCCCGAGCGCACCGAACCCTTTTCGCGCTGTTTCGCGCGTTTCTCTGCCTGGCAAAAGTTTATCCCGCCACTAATCAAGCAAACCCCCCACCGCAGCACCCCCCCCCCCCACCAGTGTCCTACATAATTTTCATCCCCTCCGAACCATTTTTTGTGAGTTTTTCGCTATTTTTGCGTCCCGTCCCATAACCCTCCAACGGTTGTGTAACGACCAACAATCCTCCAGGCAGCAGCCAGAGCATAGGAAATATCCGTATATCCGCCTTGGGCTGGCACAGCCGGTGGTAAGTCAACCTTGGTGGTTACCGTGGAAAAGTTTCCGATTGAGGAGCTGGTGACCGGCCGAATCGTTCAGAAAATGTTCGCAATCGACTGACGGCTTAATTCATTATTCCAGATCGAAGCACATCGCTCAACACAGCACAGCTCGCAGCAGGCCCCGCAAGAAATCCGAATTCGAAGAAGGATTTGGCTGCCAGAAGGCATCAAAGCGCTAGAGCGAAACGGAACAAGGAAGCGACCCACCGAGACCCACAGCCACAGG
>NC_064877.1:67593146-67595646 GCF_943734665.1 Anopheles aquasalis | reverse complement strand
TTGTGCTCAGAATGTTATACTGGCCGGATACTGTCGCACGGTTTGCGCTAGCGGGGACGCGTTAGCCATGGAAGCTGCCAGCAGCCGCCGCTTCCCTGCATCGGTAGCTGCAACGAACGGTTTTCGGAATCGTCCGGAACATCGTACCGACGGTGTACGTCCGCAAAAGTTTAGAGCAAATATTTTTCATGTTCAATGGCAAAGAACATTTTTGGCAACCAGCGCGCACACCATCCACTGCCATTCCTTGGTAGCTTCTGCCGACGAGCGAGATGGCAATTTCTTCCGATGGCGTCTACTTCTACTGCCTTCTGCGCGGTAGGTCTCCAAATGTCCGGGACGGGGGACGATGAAATTGATTTTCCTTCCTCAGCGAGTAGCGGAAGCGTGCTCGGAAGTGTGCCTTCGCGCGGACAATAAATTATAACCGTGGAAACAACCTTCAAACAAGTCAAATGATGGCGAGACGGAGAGATATCCTGTGCGAGCCGAAGCGAAGGTTCGGAGGTTAATTATGTTTATTCGCGGCATAATTCCTTTATGGGGGGCTGTGATTTGAAGAAGGAAAAGGATGGGGAAGGGAGGGGAAAGAAAAAGAAAAACGCAGCATCGTGTCACATAACTAAATGCGAAAACGTGCACGCAACGCTTTGCGGTGTTGTTGCGGAACTCGGTTCGGGTGTGTTTAGTGAAGGCTCGCGCTACTATCGATAAGTATTTATCGTGGTGTACACATTCGCGTGATCACCGGTTCTTCTGTCTCGTCATGCTGTCGGGCCATGTTCCGGTCGGATCATTGCAAACGTTGGTAGCGCTACACGTCGCTCGCTGTAAGGCATTCCAGCTCCACAGCTCGGTCCTGTTCCGTCACGTGCCAACGCAAGCAATGGAGTGAAGGGGGTGGCTCGTTCTAGACATAAAATAGAAACTGAACACAAACCCAGTTCCATTCCTCTCTGGCACGAACTTGTTGCGGAATTTATTATCCGTTGATACTTTTACCGCATTCGAGCAAATGAGTGCCGGACGATGTAGTGGCCCCCGCCACGGCTCAACGGTGATGGGCCAGCAGGAGTGGAATGGTGAAAAGAATGCTTGCACTTCACCGCAAGCCGCCGGACCAATAACAAAACAAATGATTAAATTCCATTCGGTTCCATTTCCATGCCATTCGTACCTTCATTTCTTGCTACCTTCTAGCGCCCGTTGGCTCGCTGCGAGACGGAGAAGGATGGACGCTGCTAGTGCTTCTTCCTTACCTCGCTGGTGGTTGTAGTTCCGGCAACAGAACACCGATACACGACCACCGGCTCCCTCTTGTCAGGCGCACACGGCACAGGTTGGTTGGGTTGGCTAGCAAACGGTTGCCGGTCCGGCCGATGTGGCCTTTGCTTACTGTGCGTTGGTCTGACCGCAAAGAAAATGTGAGCAAATGAAGTTATGGTTAGTAATGACATGATTGTTGGTTTTATGAGACTTTACTGCTTCCACCACTGAATGACCTCGTTCGCTCTGAGCTTTTCCGGGGAGTCGGTGAGTACGGTGGAAGCTGCGCATTGCTTGGTTTTTGGGTGAAACGTGATCAGTAGAGTACTTGCGCCTTCAATTCAATTGAATGGTAGCCAGGGGAACATTGTTAGGTGCGTAAATGTGGTGTCTATGGTAGTACTAATATAAAATAGAAGTAATGGCGCAACTTGGCAATGAGGATGCAGTAAGAAGAGCATGGCTGTTGTGATGGGGATAGATGAACTATTTCGAAGTTTTCTCTGCATACAAGATGTTGTGAAACGGTCATGGTATAAATTTGTTTTATATGCCTTTTTGAAAATCGATACCACAAAAAATGATGTATGCCTCTCGAAAGATGTTACTTATAAGCTTCACGGAAGGTACAGGGATATAAAATGATTTTTGTTCCTTTATTCAGTTCAAATTGTTTACAAGTTACTATTTTGCATCGGTTCTCGGTTCCGTGTCGAGTTTATTTTTCTTTGTTGTTGCTCGTCGTAGTTTTTTTACAGTTGAATTCTGTACAAATTATTTATTGTTTCTCTAAACGTTTCTTGTATTAGGGCCAGATTCCTAGAGTTAGCAACATTCTAAAAAATAATGTGATGTTCGAATACTAGATTTTTTGGCCACTCGTTGAAACCATGGAACGAACAGGCAAAAAATACCGCGATACTAGGCGTCTCCATTCTTGTGTGGTTTATCAAACATAATTTTATCACCAAAGCACAACTAATCTCAAAAAATGCTGTTCTAGTTACAAGAGGAAACACATATGATAGCTGTCTGGAAAACTGAAAAAGAAATTAATTTGTTAGATAAAAAACAAGATCATATATTTTGTTGATATGTTTTATCTCGGATTTCCCCCCGGTACAACATTAATCATTGTTTCTAAGTATTAGCAAGAGGATAACGGCACAGTTTTATCTGCTACTTTATGCAGCAAAACGTACTTCTACCATCATCGTGCCACGAGAAGGCTCCG
>NC_064877.1:67583146-67588146 GCF_943734665.1 Anopheles aquasalis | reverse complement strand
CACAGAGGAAGTAATGCGTTGTATGTCGCCCGTTGTGGGTGGTTCACGGGTGTCCTCGTTGTAGGACTGAGACCAGGTCTCCCGTATGGGGTGCAAGAAGTGACAAACATGGCGCAACATATGCGTTCCACTGTCCGTGTGCTTCTCTGTGTGTGACTTGTATGTGTGACCACGGGTACTGATATCGTGCGCATCTTCCCATTCTACTCTTTCCACCTTCTGCACACACACTCTAGATGAAGCCGAAGGTGAGGGCGAGGGCCAGGAGCAGGAGGAAGAGGTACAGGCACCGCAGGAGGAGGAAGCACCGAAGAAGAAGCTAACCAATCAGTTCAACTTCTGCGAACGTGCGGCCCTAACCATCGCCAATCCATCGAGGGTAAGTAGAAGGGAGCGGAGGAGTCAATCGGCAAATTTGCTGACGTGCCCGGTGCCATTTACTAACGTGTCGCGTCTTCCTGCACACACAAAACCACACTCCCCATCTACATAACGCCCTCGTTCACTTTCACCAGTCCGTCGATACGCAAACGATACCCCCACCGAGATCGACGTTCGGTGCGAGCGTACTGCAGTGGGCCATCTACGACTCGTACATCGAGGACTACGCCCAGCAGCAGCGCGAAAAGGAGCGTGAGAAGGAGAAGAAACCGGGCCTGCAGCGACGGGACGAGAAATCACGGAAGGACGAGAAAGCGAAGCAGGCGGAAGAGTTCAACAAGCGGTACCTGCAGGCCTGTCAGATCATCGAGCGAATGGTCAACCAGAACATCTACGATGAGATCGCCCAGGACTACCGGTACTGGGAGGACCCGTCGGATGAGTTCCGCGAGGAGGAGGGCACGCTGCTGCCCCTGTGGAAGTTCTCGTACGAAAAGACGAAGAAGATGTGCGTCACCGATCTGTGCTTCAACACGCTCTACTACGATCTGTTCGCGGTCTGCTTCGGCACGCGTAAGTACCCAGTAGCAAGTAGCACGCACCACGACACGACCTCGGATGGGACATCCCCGCGGAACCGAGGAAGCGCTAGAGTGACGGCGATGGATTTTCACACAAATTGACAGCATGGAATCAATAAAACGGAAATTGATTGAAATGCTTTTGCCCCTCTCCTGGTGTGAGTGGTGGAGCATTGTGGTGACGTGGTACGGGTGTGCCTTCTGGCCCCTTGGTTGGTCCCCGGAACAGGGCGCAGCGGGTTTTGAGCGCCGGGGGTATGGTGAACGTGACGAACATTTGTATGTTTTATTGATGCCAACGTCTGGCACCCAGAGCCAGAGGTTATTCAGCTGCTTCGTTAGAGGCCCGCTCCAGCAGCAAGATTTGGCGCGGTTGCAGTGAACCGACACAGAGCTCACAGAGCTGCAGTGTGGAGACCTGGCCTGGCCTGGCCTACCAGAAGACATTGGTATGCAAGCCGTCAGCGCTTTGGCCATCGTTATTTATGACTTCATTACGTGCTGCGGAAGTTTTGATGTTCGATAGAGCCAATAATGTCCCGGTCTTTGGCCGTGGTCGCGTGCAAAGGTATCCCGAAGACAGTCGACCGTCTCGCCGTTCGTTGTTGTTGTTGGCGAGATAAAAGCGAGCATACCGAGGGAAACATTCCTGGAGGATGTCATAGGTCAGGGAGAGACGCAGCAGTGTGTATGTTTGTGTGTTGGTCGTCGAAATTGGCCTTCGGCATGTTTGTGGAGACTAATAATTGAGAGATATGCGGGAGCTTTCGTGTGTTGCTCGCCGGAAAGCCTTTGGCCTCGATCGACCTGACTGTCTAATGGTTGCCGGCTGGTTGCTGACCAATGTTCCGGTTGATTTGCCGCAAAGCCCTCGGGGCCTGGCCTTAAGCTGCCGGTGGTGATTGGTTAATGGTTTCGGATGAGTTCCTAAAGTACTTCCGTCGTCGTCGGGTATCCCATTAGGAGCGGATTAGGGTACAAGCCGTCCGCCTAAGTTGCGTTTGCACGTTGCCGCCAAGTCCGGGAAGGTCGGAAGGATAATCCCACAGGTGCGACGTATTTTGATATGATTATAGCTGCTCGTAAAGGATTTCAGCGAGATGTCGGGTTCGTCTGTTCTGTTTGGTCGGGTTGTAGGGGTGGAATCACATAATATCGAACCATGGAAAAGTATTTCGTCTGCATTCCAATTCGACTTTTGGTTTGTTGGGTGAATTTCTTGGCTTTCTTTTGTCTTTAAAGCCTTTTGACTAAACGTGGCTTGGAGGATTTTAGCGAATAATCATTGTTCCAAAGATAATTCGTTAACAAAACTGAGACATGTTACTATTCTTTGTATTGTCAGTCTCTAACACTAGAAGAGTTGATTTTAGAATTATAAAGATGGTAATCTGTTTCCAAACGAAAAATGTCTCACCACAAGAATGTTAAACTTGATAATATTTTAAAATTAATTTTATCATTATTAGAACTTCAATCTCCGCTTATCTACGGAGTTTTATGACTTGTATTTCAACATTTTGATTGGAAAGTGTGTCTCTAATCTTATCTTAAATAAACTTAAATTATATTTTTCACAGTCAATTCCACCAACAATTCCGAGAGTGTTGATGGATTACAGATGCAAAAATTACAGATTTTATGTGCTTAAAATTCCATTTAGTCTTAAAAAATGAACGCCATGTGTTCAGTTTTACTCATTGAACGAACCATCATAAATTATCCAATAGATTTTTTTGCAACATCCAATGCAATAAATGGTTCCAAACAAGATATCCTACCTCGTATGTTAATGTTAAAATCGATCGATACGAATTAACAATAGGTACGTGCGCTGGTTAGCATCTCCGTTGCATGTTGAATCGAATGCGAACATGAAAACCCACTTTGTACTCGTGGGGGCACCACAACATTCACCTACACACTACAGCAACATACAAAATAAATGTGGAGCGAGTAGTTTAAACATAAAAAATTGTCGTTCAGATAATTCGTTCATCCGGGTGTTTGAGAACTGAGATAGGAGATAGTGGAATGTCTATTCGATACAGTTCGGTGTACTATTTTCAGTCATTTTACATTATTTATCTATAAATTTTGATCTTCACCATTTCTATAGAACCCAATTTTATGGCTCGGATGGCATTCAATGAATATCGTTGCTGCATGTGTATCCCTTTCGTGGCATCGACAATACTACACCATCGGGTGCCCCATTCCATTGATTTGCCGCCATATAAAATCCCAATGCGATGACACTGTCAAATTGCTTCTTCAGAATTCTCTCCAGCTACGAGCGAACGGGGTTCCCTTCGGATAGGATTTGCTTCGTGCAGCAAATCATAAAACTTGGCCAACCCAAAAAGATCCTCCCTTTTGTCCCGGTCACATATTATGATGCCGCCTGCAAAAAGCGGATAAAAAGTTCTGCCTCGACCTCGATCGATTCGACACACTGGTCACACTAGAGGCGGAACGGGGCCGCAGCATTATCCTACATGGCACAGACCTAGCCGGATTTCCGGTCCACAAAAATCGCGTTCGCACCACCCAGCGCCAGCTAGCGATTCGAGGTTCGTGTTGGCTCGGTGAACGACATACCCGAGCTTCCTAGAACGGTGCGGGGCAATAAAAGGGCAGTAAAATCAAAATTAATTTTGCTCTCTCGCTTGTTTTATGACACTTTACACATTTTCGGTTTGGCACCATCAATGAGGCACCACGGCTGGGTCTGACGACCGGGCGACCGGGTGGAGAGCGAGAGCGCGTCAATGAGGCCAACGATGCCAAGTGGCAATTTATCGTATGTGGGATATTAAATTAAACTACTTCATGATAACACTTTGACGGTGGAGTTTTTTCTTCTTCTTCTGCTACCAGTCGCTTATTGCAGCTGACTGGCGCGGGGCGAGGTGCAAAAGGCCATTAACGTGGATCTGTTGAGCGGTGATTGATTCATATGTTTGGCGCCTTAATGGGCTGCATGGATGGAGCAGTAAAAAGGGAGCCATCGCTTAGTAGTAAGTGATTCCGGTTGGGGCAGTTGCAGGCAACGACATATGTTTTACAAGAACTAATCAATGGGGCAACGATATGTAGCTGTGTTTTGAGAGGACTTAACACTCATCTTTTTGGTCTTTTCAGTGGATTTCATGAAGCAAAACGCGGAAGGCGCCGTTTGTCTCTTTACGATCAAAAATCCTTCCTTCCCTGATTATCGAAGTGAGTACTCTGTGTCCCGGCGGGATTCTTCCACTAATCAAGTTCTCTCCGATTGCAGTTGCCACCGAGAGTGGTGCGATGTGCTGCGACATCCATCCAAAGTATCCGTACCTGATCGCGATCGGGCTGTACGATGGAAATGTGATCGTGTATAACCTGCAGGTCGGCACCAAGGATCCGGTCTACATCTCGCACGGTGTCAACGGCAAGCACGCCGAGTGCGTGTGGGAGATCAAGTGGGGTCCGGACATGCAGGACGGCGAGATCAACTTCTTCTCCGTGTCGGCCGATGGCAAGGTGTTCAACTGGGTGCTGATGCAGAACAAGTTGGCCATCACGACGATCATCTCGCTGTTTCTCGACATCGACCAGGTCAGCGGTCCGGACGGTAGTGCGCTACGGTTGAAGGGTTGCGGTACCTGCATGGTATTTCATCCGCACAATCCGGAAATCTTTCTCGTTGGCACCGAGGAGGGTTTCATCTTCAAGTGCAGCACGGCCTACAGCTCGAAGTAGGTCGCAGGGGAAATGGATACATTCGTATCGGGGTTGGGGGAGCCATTAAATTACCATTTGTCACTGCCTTGTCTGTGGCTCTTTTTTCTACCATCCGCCAGGTATCTGATGACGTACTATGCGCACTACTTGCCGGTACACCGGATGGACTACAACAAGTTCAACTCGAACATTTTCGCCTCCTGCAGTGGCGATTGGCGGGTGAAGATCTGGGAGGATATGAGACCGTAAGCATGAGTTTCATATTTTCTACCGCCATCTTTCGGATCCGTGCTCTATCCTTTGTTTCGATTGTCTCTC
>NC_064877.1:67563146-67578146 GCF_943734665.1 Anopheles aquasalis | reverse complement strand
AGTTATCCAACCAGTACCGAATGCCAACGTTCTCGAACTCGTCCACCACGTGGCGAAAGGTGGCTTTCAGCTTCTCCATGCAGCACGGTGGCGTATGGCGCCCGAGATATCGATAGAACGGGCGGCCATTGTGCACCTGTCCGATGCAGCTCTTCGTCTGCTTCTCGCACCCATAGAACGTTATCTCCGTTAGCAGCGAGATGGTTTGGTTGTTGTGCTCGTAGCTCTTGATGTATTTTCGACGACCGCCCGCCATCCCGCCCGGTCCACCGCCGGCCAACGGACCGGTACCTCCGATGGATCCGGGGCCCGTGCCGCGGTTCGATTTATCGTACAGATAGTTCTTCCGGATCACCTTCTTCACCTGCAGGCGCCGGTACAGGGCCTTGAATTGTTCCTTGCGCTGGTTCCGGCGCTTCGTTTTCGTGTGGTACGACGTGAACAGCTTTCTGCCATCCTGCAGCGGCGCGTTCAGTAGCACTTTCTGCCCGTTTCGGAGAAAGATGCAAAGAGAGAAACGAGGAAGGAGATGTGGCGGGTGAGTGAAGGTGAGTGAAGTGATTGCAATATACGAAAGCGAGTGGCGGGTTTTTTTTTGTGGGGAACCGTTTGCCTGTTACCGGCACCGGAATGAAATGCCACACCGGTAGCCGGCAGTTGAAAGGATGCACGATAGGAGAAGGATGATAGAGAGAACCAAACCAAACAATCTCATTTCCATTCCGGAAGCAATATTCGAACGATGGTGCCAGCCGGTTGGCCTGCTGGCCTGGTCTTGGCCGTCTTTTGCACCGCTTCCCAGGCCCGAAACAGTGCTTCGATCAGACAGAATCGGTTCTCCACGGTTTCGGTGCCCAAAAAATGCCGACTCGGAGAAGGCAAATTATGGGACCGCATATGGGTGGGGGAGTGGGACCGCCGTTGCAGTTTGTGAAACACTAGCCAGCCAGCCAGCCACCGCGTAGCCAGCGAACGAATAGACGAACACGATCCTGCTGAGTGAAAGCAAGTGGTTTTTTGTTGTTGTTGTTTGGGTGGAAAGAGGGAAATTGAAGGCTTGCTCCAATGACTGGTGTGGGTGCGTGGCTCGAACTGTGGACCAAAGAAAGGAAATGGAACGAACGCCAGACGAACATGTTTCGTCGCTTCCGGGGGCATCAATACAAATTGCTTCCATTCGGCCGGGTCGAACCGATCCTTTTTCGGTGGCAATTTCCATTCCATCACCCGCACCGGCACGCAAATACGTTCTAGGCAAAAATGCTTTCATTTTGGCCACAGCCGGCGGGGTTGCTGAGGGAAAATGTTGATTATAAATTCATAACATTATTACGGTTTGGAGGGAAAGAATTAGTTTTCACATAACTTCTAATGTGGTTCTCGGACTCTGGAAGCGGACTTTGTAGCACGCTGGCATAGAGACGACTAATGATTTTGGGGTTCACGAGGAGTGGTGGTTGGTTGGAATACTGCGGATACTGGCAGTGCGACCCACAGTGTGACCCGATGGACATCAGAGTGATTAGTTGTTGGAGTCGGAAAATTGATTAGGTACGTTTTTGGGGTTGGAATGCTGTACCGTAATTAAAAAGGATCTAAAAGCAAAGCACAATGATGATGATGATGATGTAGTTATGAGAGGGTAGTAAGAACGAACATTAATCAACCTAAAACCTTTTGCAAATGGTTCAGTCACATTTGAACGTTGGGGCCTTTCTTGGTGAACAGTTGAAGGAGCTGCTTTGAAATTATGGGAGTTCTCGTTAGAAAAACAATCGAAGAAAAGCATTTGATGAAATCAACTATTTAATTACAAAAGAAACTTTTACTGAAAATATCTTTACTGCGGTTATATAATAAAAAAACACCCGTAAAATTCGTTTGTTACATTTCATACTACAACTAAAAAAATCAGAGCTTGATTGCTGATCTTCAGTTTGTAGAAAATCCGTTTGGGAACCTATTTGTAAAAGTGCAACTACAGTTTACATTTTGCAACACAACAACAGGAATGCTTATTCAGAATGAGCAAAAAAAAATAGAAATGCCATTCATCAGGAACTTCATTTTATGTTCTTTCATGTTTTGAACGACGCATACCGTCGATAGAAGGCGAAATAGACTAGCAATGACTTGCAAGAATGCACTTGTGGAATTCCTATCGAACATTTCGACTGCACTTCATGCTCTTTGCCCTCTGATAAGTGCAGTAGATACCACTGGAGAGCAGCCCCAATGCATGAGGTTGATTATTGTCATTCAAAGGGGCTAATGGATGGATGCGATGATGGTTCGCACTAATCTGTTTCAGCAAGCATTCCGTCCTGCATACGGAACCAATTCGCTCGCTTTGAAATATCACTCAATTCTGGTGTAGCATTGTGAGTGATTATGGCACATATTCGTGTTGCCAATCAGCAGCGTCTAATCAGGTGCTTGATGGTTCCATTGCTCATCCACTCGTCATGAGAATTGCTGCACAGCTTGTTGAATGCTCGATTGTTGCAGTGGCTGAGGTGCTTAGAAGGAGGATTTCTTTGTTGAATTTATTATTAAGAGTTTATTTATAAAAATACTTCAAAGAAGTCATCAAAGATCTTTCGCATAACAATTAAAAATTCGTTTGAAAATGAAACTATTGTTCCCTGTCAAAGATACAATTATCTTTAATGAAACTGTTTCACTAAACACCAGATTTTTAAGAGCTTTCGTTGATCCCATCTCAAAATTGTTCATACAGTTTCTTTTTCCTCTCGCTCATATCATATCTACAGCACTTTCTCTGCCAATGGAATGCAAGGTATGGGATAATGGGATGGATAATAAAATTCAAATTTTCCCAAAAATTTCCCAACATAACCATTCATCTTACACGCTTCGTTGTTTGTTATCGTTGTGTGGCGTTCTCTGGCAAGTGGATCTGGCGAGAGCATCCACCGGGAGTCTCGGAGCCACAACTTCTACACTTGACCCCATTTTTGAGCCCAACACAGCGGCTCACTCGCTAGCCATTACCGCTAAATTGCTTGATTTACATAGAGCAAATGATTCACCGGCTCCGCAGCGAACGAAGCTTTTCTTACGCCCTCAATGGGGTGGGCATTTGCAATTCAATTTCAAGGACCTCCCACATCCACATGCGTGCATCCTCCAGTGCAGGAGGTACGCGCAATACATGTGTGTGCGCGTGGTTCAAGTCACTCGAAGTCAGTCAGGGAAGTGGGAAAAATGGAAGAAAGCAGTTAAGTCTGAGACACTTACTGGCTGCTCCCCATTCTCCCCACACCAACTCCCCCGTGAACGATGAAACAAAGCGGTCGTTAGTGAAATTAAATTCTCGAAAAACTTCCATCCGTTGGTGGTCCTTCAGTCTGGAGCGGCGCGGGCGGGGGGCACGACTGTAATCGCCATTAAAGTTTGGGTTCGGTTTTCGAGCCCCCCGACGCCAGGTCGGGACGCCAGGAACAATTGTTATTTCGTGCGTACCAGTGCTTACGGTTCCGTTGAGTAAGCATAATCTTGAAGTTGCTTGCGTAGCAAAGGACGCTGCTGCTGCTGCTCGCTACTTGCTGCTTGCTAACGAACGAGTGTCCGGGGCCAAGGATTATGGTGAATTGAAACGAATCTTTAAAGCAAAGTCTCATTACTCACTGAAGGCACGCGGCTCGGCACAAACGAAATGGCCAAACGGGCCTACCACCATTCGGTGGCCAGCTTCGTTAGAGAGAGAGAGAGGGGGAGAGGACAGCCAGCCAGCCAGCCACGGTATTCGGTTGAGCGGTTTTTTCATTAACAATTGTTTGGCAAAAACACCGTGTGTTTACCCTCGGCCGTTTCGGCGGACTGACTCGGCATTATCCTCTCACATTGCGTACCATTAGCCCGGTCCCCCTCGACCGTATGCTCTCTAGAGACGGGTTTTTCCTGTTTTGTTTTTTCGTTTCCGTTTTTCCAAGAGGCTTGGCCAGGGCTTAAAGTAAGCAGACGATGCTGTGCTGTGATGCTGTGCTAGTGGTTTTTGTTGTTCTTTCCATTTCATTCCATTCGGTTCCATTCCATTCCGTCCATACCAAGGTCCTTCGCTCGCCTGCCGCGATGTAATGTATTTCCAGTACATAAATAGGCCGGCGGAAGGGAAAATCAGAAATAACTCCGTAAAGTGCGGGCTCGTTCGTTCGCGGAATCGACAAGGTCGCACTGGATCGGTGGTGGCCGCCGGTTAGCGGAGCGCCGGTGCTGACATCGTAAAACTCAAATATTTATCTTCATAATACCGGGCCCCGGCTGGCTGGCTGGCTGGCTGGCTGACTGGGAGGCAGGTTTTTGGGAGCTTCTCGAAGGACGCGCCACTGAGCCGGCCGCCTTGGGGGGGGGGGGGGGGGGGGAAAGTGGAGCACTGGGAAGGTCGAAGGTGGATGCTTGTGCCTCCGCCTGTCACGTTGGCGTCGTGTAATCGTGGTACAAGTGCGTAAGTTGTATTTGGACAGGCATTAGAAGCGGGTTGGGGTGGGATGCGTCGTCCTTAAAGTTGGACTGTTGGAGTTTAGCACTTGATAGCTTGACGTTTGGTTAGTCGTGCGTGCGGCACCGTAGCTCCGGCTGCTGTCACGGTGATAGCAAAGATGATGATGCTGCTGCTGCTTCTGCTGCTGATGATGATGATGATGATGTGTAACTTTGAAGATCAGAAATTGGTTCACTTGACTTCTTGACGGTGTATTCCCGGTATTTTTGGCGGGGCTAACGCGTCGTAAATCATGCTTCATCGTCACCATTCCGGAATCGCGCATTACCGCGATGTTTGGCCATTTCTTTGGTTCTCTCTGAAACCGATTCGAATATCCTGGAAATGGTACTTGGATTCATCTTGGGGGAGGTGAATCATCTCTCTTTTCGGGAGGTTTTTAAGGACTGCCATGTCATGAAAAATGAAGTATGGAATGCAAGTAAAATGATTCAATATGCCGATTGGGAGGAAAAGTAAATAAATGGTTTCAACACATTAGTAAAATACGATACGCTTGTAGACTAAAAACTGGAGAAAAATTGGATAAACATAAGGTTAAAAAAGAGTTAAGAGCAAAAGGAGAGAACAAAAATTGCATTTAATATTATGAAACCAATGTTTCCGTCAAGACAATCATATACCAATTGATTTGATAGTATAATCAAAAATGCTTATGATTAAAATGAATTAACTGTGTATGAAAGTATTCCGTTAGTAACGCGTGAATACCTTTGGTTTTGGAACTAACTACCATATCATGTTAAATTTTTAAAACAGTTTTGAAACAATATTCCCTCAGTTCGATTACTGTGTTTGAATGCTATTTTAAAAATAACCAGAATCTTCAGTAATAGCAAAAATATTTCAATCATTGTGAAACCCTAGATACTCCTTTTAGAACATCCTTATGATTTTCAATACTGGCAATCTCGAGGGTAGATTGGCTATGACGACAAATATTACCTGACAAGTGTCGTTCTTTGAACACCTGCTCCACAAAAACGGAGCAATAGAAAAGCTTCGAAAGAATCAAATCGATTCTTGGGGATTCGAATCCATTCCGAGTTTAATCCATCAAAAAAGGATGTCGAACGGAAGCCCTGTTGCTGTGTCCCTAGCGATGGAAAGAAGCGATACGAAATAATCCTCTCGTCTACAATACGCCGCACATGAAGCATGTATTAACGTTGTAAGATGATCATACTAAAAAAAATCTAGAATTTGGTAATGTCCGGCGAACGACAGAAATGGTCACAATACACCGGCCTGGCCACTGTTCCGGAATTCGTCCGACGCTCACAATAACCCATTTTTGGGGAGACCTAACTTGGCCAGCAGACCTGGCCAACAAAAAAAGAAACGGAAATCCTTAAAGAACTCCCCAATTTCCGCTCGCGCACTCCCAGACCGATGTGTGGAAACGATTTGGTCGGCCAGAAATCAAATTTATCGAACGTCTAGCAGCACACCGGTCCGGTGTGCAAGAAGCCGCACACAGTGGACAAGAAGCCATCCGAAATACCCTTTGAATCGAAAAAAGAGAAACGAAAAGCCGTCGACCTCACGGGAATTTGGTATTTGGTCGTCGAATGTCGTCGATTACCTCTCTCTGGTTCCCTTGTCAGCCCCCAAACAACCGACCGAAACTCTTACCTGTGCGTTGAAGCGGGAAAAAGTGGACTTTTCGAAGGTTTTCCACCCTTTTTTTTGGGGGCTGGAAGTGGAGGACCTTCATCCTCAACCCCCACTACCTCTTAAAAAGCAACCTAAAAATCAGGTCACGTAAAAGTTGGTGGGACCACCAGTTCACCACCGTACGTTATCGAATCGCCGGGTCGGCCCCAAATCAAAGATGAGTGTGGAATGAAACGAAACAAAACCCAAAAGACCAACGGTGGGGGCATTCGGTGGCCACCATTTTCTTTCCATTAAAGCTCAGCACCCGATGAAGGAATGGCAACCGGAACCGGAAGAGCATTCCCGGGGGGAGTGCGTCCCGGTTGTCCGCGATCTCCATTCGAAGCTTGATGTTTAGCTGTTCATCCTCTGAGTGTGGGGAACGCCGTTTCACCGAAAAGCATCGTGACGCGAGGGCTTTAAAATTCATCACATGACCCCGATCACAGGGTACGGCGACGAGCAACGCCAGGTATGGGCCACGCACGACAAAGAACCACGCATGCGGTGGCATTACTATTCGCAGAAACCACCGAAAGGATGCGCAAGGACGAAAAGATGAAGTGTTCAGTGAAGGGGACGACGGGGCGCCAAGCGACTGTATCCATCCTCCTGGCTAAGCTTGGCGTGACATCCGCCAACCCACACCACCACCTGGTACCGTAGAAAACGTTGTTATGAAGCTTACCGGATGTCGGTGGTTGCAGGGGAATAGATGCGTCGTGAAAGCCGTCGAGAGTCGGCTTCTCACCGAGATTGTGATAAACGGCGTTGGCCAATCGGCAGCGTTCTCCTTTCGGTGGTGGTGATGGTGGCGACAATAAATTGGTCGCAAGAACCAACCTGACAGAGCCGGGGGACGACGCAACCTTTAATCGGTTCGGAGACCAAACCAACCCAGCACAACCGAGGGGGCAACGAAAATCGAAAACGAAACCCTGGGAACCGAGCCCATTACTCTGGTACAGCTCCAGTGGGACTCGTTACCTGTTAGCCGGCGATCTGACGTTTCCGGGGGGACCGGAGGGGGTAGTAGACCAACTGGCGACACTACGGTTTTGAGAAAGCCAATGCCAATCATCAGTAGCACCGGGGAGAGGTGTAAGTACAAATCGGAAGTGAGCACACGCTGTGATTGTGTTGCTGGAAATGTTTCTCTCCTTTCGACAACAAGGGAAAGCAATCCAATGTGCGAACGGAAGGAAGGAATGTGGAGGAAAGTAAATCATTTTCTCGGCAAACGGCATGACCTGAGCTTACCTTAACGCCTGCCAGCTTGGCCTGCAGGTAGAACACATCCGGAAAGGGGGCAGCCAGGGCGTCCGGCATCTCCTTCAGCAGCTCCGTCTCGACCAGGATGGCGTGCTTCTGCTTGAACTGCAAACAAATCACGATAAAACCAGAACCCAGCGCACACACACCGGGAGTACACGATTACAAGTCCGATACCGCAATGCTCACGTCGACGGTTTGGGCATGAAGGAAGGTAAGGTACAGTGCGCACAACCATAGACACCAGCATCACTACCAGCGAAGCTTCCTGATTGCCTCCTTGCTTGTGCAGCAGGACGTCGTCCAAGGGAGCACGAGGAGTGACATAAAAGTTGCTGCATATTTTATTGCGCCACTCTCGACCGGGTATGGGGATGAAGGAGCAAAGATAGAGTGCGCCATAGAGAAAGGACCAAGGTGAGGAATTAAGTGCTATAAAATTGGCCATTGTGTGCGCGGGCGAGTACGAGTGTATACGTGGAATGCTAACATGGTGGATAGTTCCGGAGTTTGATCGGTAAAGTGCCTAGAACACACAGCTCGATTAGTAATTGTCTTGACGACGAAGCGCATTTGCTCGGTTTGCTTTAATATTCCTCTTTCTTGCCAATTTTCCAGTCGTGCAGCGAGTGCGAGTCCGATCGGAATCGGTTGAGAAAATGAAGATTTCCTGCTTGGATAAAGTTTTCGGTGGATCCGCGATGCGGCGTCCGCTCATGAAGTTATCAAGCCGGCAGCTATCACGAGAGCAAATAGCAAAAAATAAAAAGGAGTTCCAGAGTAAGCGCAGTGCAGAGGTAGCAGTGCTTTCGAGCGGAACGCTGTGCCGCTGTGGACAGCTGCAGTGCTGGCAGCGATCCAAGGAAGAGCGGTAGGACGATGCACCAGCACCGAAAGATGTCGCAGCTGTCCACCCGGATTGACGGTGACGCGGTGTGTATCTGTCACTGGCAGGTGGACGAGGAGACTTTTCTCTCTCTCTCTCTTTCTCTATTCCGGCCAACCAATGCACGATGCTGCACCAAATAGTGAATAGAGCGAGTCGCTTCGCTTTCTTTGGGATTGCTTTATTGTCGGGGTATCTCTCGGGGGGATTGTATCTTCATTTTTCCGGATAAAATTGTTTCCAGCTGCTAAGGCGCTTTCCGAATTCGTTTGAAGCGATACAGTGGAGGAAAAGGTGCGTTGCGATGAATGGTTTGCTCATGAAAAGGCATTCATTCAGATCGTTTGGCGATCGCTTTTACCGCTTTGAAGGTTGTTAGATGAAGATTACAATTTAATACAAACTGCAGATTAACGAAAGAGTCGCCTGTAGTGCTCCTGGGTATTCGAACTTATACAAAATGTAGTAAAATTTGTGAGTGTACTTTTGTCTGTCTTCCTACCAACACGGTTCTTGTAGCAAATCATTTGGAATGCTGCTTTAAAAGTCGCATTCTACGAATAGCCGCATTTCGTACTCTTCCGCAATTAAATGCTAGCAGGAAATAAAATATAGTTGTTGATATTATTTATCAACACGATGTTCTATTTATCAAGATGTGCAAGATACAAACTCTGATTCTAGAAACAAAATTATGTTCGATATGACAAATGGATGGAAACATAATATTGCATAAAAAAATAACATGCAAAAATAATTGGAAACAATCACATTTTTAAGTTAAATGGGGGCAATCACATTTTTAAGTAAAGATGGGTGCCGTATGATTATTATTAGTATTTGATTAAGTTTAAATGTGACTTTTGATAAAAAAGCTGCTTGATGTGAGTACCAATAACCCTTAATACTCAAATATACGATTGCTTAATAAGGGTTCATACATTTTCTGGATTGTTCATCCCTCTTGACTAAAGAAGAAAAACTTATTTTATCTAACGTTAAAAAAATACCCACAAAAAACATAGCTTATAAACCAAAAATTGCTACTGTCGCTAATCAATTTCTATACGAAAACGTTAAGTAGCATCAGGAACAGTTGGTGAAAGTTCCAATGTAATCTACTTCTGTATTTACTGTACGAAAGCGTTCAATTGGTTTATCCTCATCCGCTGTGGGTTGCATGCATGGCTTTGTCACTGTCAATAGCAGCAATAGATGGACGCAATATGCTTTATGAAGGCACAATAGACCAGAGCTGCGGGCGAGCGCGTTACATATTCCATCAATAACACGACGCGACCACGTGACCTAAATGGAACGGTCCAACACAATACGATATGCCATATGGACTATTCGCTAATGATTTGCCGTACCACGGATGGCGCTGTCACTGAATGGTCGACCGCACCGGCAGCATATGCCATCGCGTGGTAGGGAAAAAAAGGGAAGAAATACCACCCAAAACCCCCCCGGAATCAGACCTCAGTAGAGATATGATTTTATGTCCTTGTGGTCCTCTTCTCTCCCTGCTCCCCGTTTTATGCCATGCGTTCGTGGCGGTTTGATTGATTTCAAGCCGATAGCCGCGGCCGACAAAATATGATTGAATATGCCCCCGAGAGAGAAAGAGAGAGAGTACGATTGGGGATTTGTGACCATCATCATCGTCATCATCATCATCATGATTCCGGGGCGCATTTTTTTTTGCCGAAACGGGACTTCCGATCCACGATTACCGATGCGCAGCACGACCAGTATTCGTGGCGTTTATGTGACGAGCATAATGATCTGCCCCGTAGAAAGGGCAGCAAATGGCACGGAATATGGAAGGCTGGCATTCGGGCGTTGATTAATTAATTCAATTACCATATCGCAGCTCTCCGTGTCGTTACCGGTGACATACTCGAGCGTCCAGTTCGGCAGATCGAGCTGCAGCTGGACACAGTTGGCGGCATTCCGTTGGTTCGAGGCGAACGGAATCGCAATGATGCGCCGTTCCGGTTTGCGATTCAGATCGAACAGCTGCTGCTGCTGTTGCTGTTGTTGTTGATGGCGATCCTGTTCCTGCTGCTGCTGCTGCTGCTGACGCAAATGTTGCTGATTTTGGCGCAGCAGCAGATGCTGATGTTGCTGCAACAGCAGCTCCTCACCGGACGGTGTATCGATTTCGCGCAGTGCCCGGGACAGTAGCGCCCTCCCGGTCAACCGGACACTGTCCGGCATGAACAGCACGTACCGGGTGGTAACGTGTAGCATCGGGAACGTGTCACGGAGCGATTTGGTCACATCGTACCCGAGGCTAAAGAAGCGCACGTTACTGTTCTCCGCGAACCAGCTGCCGTTTGTGCTCGGTACGCTGTGGTTCCGCTGCCGGGATTGTGATGTTGCCGATCCTTTACCGGCTGGCGCTGGAGTTGGTTGCAACGCTGGATTGAAGATGTCAAGCGGTGGATAGGGAAGCTCCGGTGCAATCACCATCACGTTAACGTTCGGAATTAAACTCGTCACGCTACCGATCGACTGGAGCAGATCGTTGTCGAAGTCGTAGAAATCACGAAACACAAACGTGACACTGCGGCGCAGATACCCGTTCGTTACCTGCACCCGATCCCGCTGGCTAGCAAACCGTTGACCAGGGCCATCCACCGGATCACTGGACGGTTGAGCGAGACGCAATCGGTTGAAGGTGGCACCACCGGGATCACCGATCCGGTACGAGCTCTCGTAGCTCACCAGCGGTACCGGTTCCGGTCGCAACAGGCTCACCGGTGCGTGGTTCCGTCCACCGGACGGGCTCAACGATTCCGCCAGATAGTGGCCACTGGTGAGGAAGTACTTCCACGAGTAGTAGAACACGATCAGATTGAAGCAAATCATAAAGAAAATGAACAGCTTCCCGTACTTCATGCGCATTTTGGTCGCTTTCATTGGCACAATGGATTGGCCACCGCGCCGGGCCGGGAAGGTTGCACACGTGACCAACACACTCACAGGGGACACTGGATTTTTACGCGCACACTGGGACCGTACTAGGACAAAGGACTGCACCAGATGCCTCCCGAAGGCCAACCAGGGGACACCGCGTGATCATAAACTCATGATTAGCAATCTCACCACTTCCATGCTGAGCTGGTTTCATCCCCTCTTCACCACTTTTCTTTTTTCTTGGGTCACCAAATGCACACATACACGAGCACACGAGCGTGTGCGAGTTTATTTTAATGCCGCACTGGGAAGCGGGGAACGGGGAACGAAAGTGAACCGAGCAGATGTCCTTTTTTCACACCCCCGGTTTCGGGTCGGTTAGTTTGCTTTTATCACAGCCTGTATCCGGGCATCCGAAGCGGCACCAAGCACCAGCACCGACCGAGCACTTCCGGGGTCCGTCGGTGGTGCGTTTTCACATGATAATCGAATTTCTCCCCTTCACGCGTGGCCGCAATTTTTGTGCCCCGTGTGGGTTCCGTCCGAGGACTTCTGCAGCATACCGAGCGGATACTGGAGTGGGAAGGGTAGCGAAGCACCAGGCAGCAGCTGAAACATGACACTTCGAGCAGGAAGTAGAGTGCTGCTGGATGCTTTCCTTTCTGCCTCGAAGATTAATATTTTTGATTCATTCATTCGGTCACATCCAGTAACAACACAGAACCAGTGGCACCTTGCACGACATACGCTGGATCCGCTTCATCCTCACAACGGTAACTAGGCGACTGAATCAAGGACACACAGAGCGGAGCGAATGCACACCGTCAATTGCAGTGCCCGCTGGGTTGCTGGGTTTCTGCAGCAGGCCAACTGCAGGCCACTAGACGGGTGCACTGCAGTGGACTTCAACGGGAGAGCACACGCACTGTCAGGCACAGCACCACCACCCGTCAACCCCACCAGAGACACTCACAGAGCAACACACGGGGACCATTAGTGTGGCGAAGCTGAGGAGTGAGTGAAGTGCTTTTGAAAATTAGTGGCACCGGAGTAGATCCCGAGAGCGAGAGAGAACGGGCGCACTCCACTTCAACAGCTCGCTAATCCAACTGCTCCACTGCGACCACCATTAGGCGCTTTTGATGTCTCGCACTGTCTCGAGGGAAATGCGAAATCGTAACGCGATCTGCACGCGTCGAATGTCGAGAGGCAACTGATGGCACCAAGAGTCCCCTCGGAAGTGATTGCGGTTAGTGATGAGTGCACCGCGTAGGGAGCACGCAACGAGTCACTCACTCTCTCTCTCACATTTTTTAGGAAAAGGAAATGTTGTTGACCGTGAGTGAGTTTGTAAACAGAGAGCATCGAGCCGAGCCGAGCCGAGCCGAACTGAGGCGTTTCGTGGCACTCGCGGTTTCTGCCTTTTCGCGGAGCCAACGTGGACCACGGGACCATGCGGTTTTTTGTCTGCCTGGTAGCCGTGGCAGGCTTGGTGCAGGAAAATCACATAGCCGCCACACTACAAACACATCCTCGTGCTCGGCAGTAAGTGGCGAGCTGCGTATTTGTTGAATGTAAACAGACGCACCAGTCGGTGGTTTCACTGTCGGTGGTGTTTGGTGGAGCAGTGGGAAGGGCAGATTTGTGATAAGTTTAGGTAGGGTGACGCGTATGGTTTCTTTGTGTGGTATTTCTTTTGGAAATTTAGTTATTTCCATGGAAACAGTGAAGCACGAATTGCATAATGGAGGCGCATTGCTCGATGGAGGCGCATGGTGTTCGGTGGAGGCGCTATTCCCAACGCTATCCATGTCTGTTCTTGTGTGTTTTTGAGCAACGTGCAGCATCATTCTAAACACGAATCTAATTATAAGACACCTTTTTCCAAGCAATTAAATTTCCCACATCCAAGCCAAAAACTAGCTATAACCGCATGTTAACTGAGTTTATTCGTACGTGGATCGTTCTGCGATTGTGACAATATTTTTGCTTTAAATGCCTTCGTGCTAAGCGTTTCATGATAAGTAAACTAAATTTTGGAATGGTTACGAAATGACAATGCTACATTCGATGCAAATTTCAGAAGCAGTAGTTTTCTGTACAGCAACTCTCGATGGCACATTGCGATTCTTATTTCAATCCCTCTACTCCAATCCAGAAGGAAAAGAAACATCATGATTGGCTCTACGAAAAACGTTGTCACAAGCAAATTTTCTACATTTTAGATTTTGATCACGCGAGTTCTCTGGTCAGACACGAATTGGCACTCTGAGAAACCATTTGCGCACAATATCGGTCGTTAAAAGAACCACATAAACGGCCGGAACCTTGCACGATTCGCTGTTTGATTCACTCTCAACAATTTAAACGTTTACTTTGGCAAGACGAAAGCAGCAGCAGGCTTTTAAAACAAGTGCAACCAAAGATGATCACCAGTTTTTTGGGCCTATTGAGAACGCCTATTAAAAGTTTAGAACATCCTAGAATCTTCAATTGATTCACGTTTTTCTCAATTCAATTCCAATGCGTTCTAATACCTTGAGATAACGTAACCATTATGAAATTAAATTTGTTGACAATAACACAAACGAATGATAAAAATAAACATTAATTAATAAGCTACAGGTGACCGTGGTCGTAAAGATAAGACCGATATCAGGTATTCACTTGAATGACTTGATCTGACTAGAACGTGACTTGAATGAATGATCAACATTAACGAAGTAAAACAAGGTTGAATAAAAACGCACTTTTGTAAGTAAATTTTAGGAAAACTAATTTAAAAGAAGGACACATTAATAAAGGAGGAGTTTGTTTGTGTGGAATGGAATGTGATATATCGTCTTCCGATAAAATGAATATTGGCACCGTCCAATCATTTACGTTGTGCACTGTACCAAAGCGCCTTTTCTCTATTTTCCCACGTTTTACAGCAAAATACATCTAAACATCTGGTTGGTCTGTCAGGGTCCCATTGGTTCCCGTTCCTCCGCTCAGCCATCGGCGCCGTGTTTGTTCTCCGGGAATGCGATGGTGTTCCGTGTGTGGTAACATTACAGTAAAGGCTACAATATTCGTACATCGATTTGTGCTACTGGACTCTTGCAATTGACACAGTGGTTGATTGACCGGTCCCCGGGACACTCGGCGGGGACACTATACGTGGATGCCTCCCCCCCGCAAAAAGCTACGATTTCTATACGAAAAGCGAAAGACACTGAGTTTGCAACAATCGACATCGACAAGGGCACTGACTACTTCCCGATGGCGGGAAACAGTATCGGGAACGGTACTTCGCTCTCGTTGTAGTTTTTCATCGGCGTCGGTGGTCTGGCGGAAAACGGAATCGTAAGCATTAGTGAATCTTTTTCGTTTTTTTTTAAGTCGTGAATGTGGCGCGTATGCGCTTACCGTGGATCCGGTTCTGAACACTCGAGCAGCCAAAAGGTCGTGACAATACCTTTACCCTTCAGCTCCACATCACCGCGCAGCTCCATGCGGAACGTTCCAAACTTATCGAGGATCTGTTTGGCGGCATCTGAGACGTGAATTTTCAAAGCTAAAAACCCGCAAAAGAACTCAACTTAGCTACATCGGCCCATTCCCATTACCTCGGCAACACTTACGATATCCCGTTGATTCCATGCGTGAAGCCGTGTTCACCGTGTCACCGAACAGACAATAATGCGGCATCTTCTGCCCAACGACACCGGCACAGACCGGCCCCGAGTGA
>NC_064877.1:67533146-67558146 GCF_943734665.1 Anopheles aquasalis | reverse complement strand
ATTATTTTCAATGTAAAGTGTGACAATTTCTGTCCGTTTCTTTTTAACGTGAAGTGGTTTATTACTAAAATGGCATAGACTGACGATTCAGAAACTGTGTCTGTTTGTCCAAATCCCTTGAAAATGACAGAGTTATTCAAATTTAAATTAGGGGACCTGATGGCGCACCCTGTATACCTTCATAAATTAACTAAACGATTGAAATGAGCTTCAATTTCCGAAACAAAAGTCGATTGATGGAATATCTTTAAAAGCATCTGCTTTATGATACCCTACCTACAATTTTGTTTCTAAGCATAACTTTTCAATTTAGACCAATGTTTATTCTACTGCATCATGTAACTATGAATGCCTAATCTGCCGATGTTTTCTTCGTTTTATGCTTAAGATGCTACATTGAAGAAGCATGTTTTAGAATAGTTTATTGTTGTTATGCTCTTGACTGAATTACGTTACTGTAAAATACGTTTCTACCAATAAATTGAATTTGATAATTTAAAGCAAGTGATTTTCAAACATTGTTTGCTTCAAATCTGCCCATGATAATAAGAAGTATTTCTTATTAAAAAAGAAACAAAACACTGAAAATTGTAGGAAAAGTATATTATGTCATCTCACTAACTAAATCAGCTTTTTTCCTGTGCTTGTTTGTTGCGTAAAATGGAGGACACAAACAAATGAATATTCGAACGGACTATTAGCTACCCCGGGAAACGTGACGCCGGTTACCGATGCTCACGCCCAACGGCATTACGTTAAATTAGCGGCTAATTAGAAATTAATGCTAATTCAACACATTTCGAGTATGGAGATGGTGCGGGCTCTTGGAATGGAAATGCGCATGCAACACGAACCTCTGGCGTACATGGCGGCATCCGTCAGGTACGCCTCGATGTCCTCCTCCTCGTTGCCGTCGAGCTCGCGGACAAACTTGAGCAGCTCCTCGTCCCTCAGCCCGTACTCGAGGTTCTTGCCGACCGTCAGCGAGAACAGATCGGACCGGTCGATGATGAGGGCAATGTGGCGCCATCCGAACTGCCGGAAGATGCTCGAGAACACCAGCTTCAGCCGGCACTGGCAGTACGATGTGCGGGTCAGCGTTTGGTAGCGGGATTTGTCCTTAAAAATGCCCTAAATGACCCATCGGTGGGTGTAGGCGGGCGGGCAGGAAGACAGAAGCGGTGATAAATAAAACAAATCCCTCGCAAACACACCCCGCACAACTATACCTCTCCCGTCATGAAATACACAGACACGCTTACCGAGCTATCGTTTTTCCACCTGTTGCTCAACCGACCCAATATGCCGGATGTCACCGAGAGTTCACCTTCGGACGGTGGCTAACGAGAACGGAGAGATGAGGCAAGCAAGACAGAACAGAAGAAGGACACCGTTAGCATGTCTTGGCAGAGAATGGGACGTCTCGAACACGCTCGTTCGCTCCCGAGTGGAGGTGATGGAACTATAATTTTCCTTTGCAATCTAGCGTGATTGCGACACCTCCCACCGCACCACGAACAACCGCCCGTTGACACACGATATCAATCGCCACTGAGCTTGACGTCTACTTATTCTTATGCTACCGTGGTGAGTCGCTGGCCGAGAGCCAATTAAGAAGTGCATTGTTTGACACAAGGTGTAACGTAGCATAGGTGTTCACATAAATAGAGAAACTAAGTGAATTAACGATAGAAAATGGAGAGAAACTACATTTGCAATGGAAGGAAACATGAAAATAAGGAAAATGAAAAGCAAACAAAAGTTTTAAAAGGAAATGTAATTGTACACTGATCAGCATTGAAAACGATAAATACTTAACAAGAAAAGCAATAATAGAGAAGATGGGGAAGATGAGGAAGATGGGGAAATGGGTTACTTTATATTAAATAAGATTTAAGCTACGTTTAGAAGGGGAATTATGTGAAACATACTTAAAGAAACTCAAATAAAAAAGGTTAAAAAGCCAGACAGTATGTTGCCAAGAGCTACTACACCCATGAATGGCCGCTTTATAGAACCGGAAGTTTGAAATTTTCCCAGTTAAAGCAGAGTTTATAGCAAGTTCCAATATCGTTCGATAAGATAAAGACACGAACTGCACACAGCACACAAGGTTGGCTTAATAATCCTCCTGAGAAATTATGTATTTATGCGCATAACATGGTCGATTTATTGAACCCCTATTGAACCGAGGCCCTCCGGGTGGAGTGGTGCAACGATGATTCGATGCGAGATCCTAGCCGCCAGGGAAAGTAAGGAGTAAGTTCCTTGCAATAGGAGCCAGCCTGTGCGCCTGTGGAGGCGGTGCAATTCTCGGAGCAAAACGTGAGCCGGATCGGATAAAAGGACATTCATCCATTCAGGCGGACATTTCTGCCCCATTAGCCACCGACTTGTGAGTTTTTTTCTTGTGCTTCTGGGACGCTTGGACGCACTGGCAAGAGAAAAGCAAAGTGATTGGATGCCAGGCATTGGCCTGGCATCGGTTTAACGGAATGATGGGCCATTTTTCTTCGGCACACACGAGCCCCCCGGCTTTTGTCTTTCTGTCCACTCCGACGATGGCGGGCAGGGGGCCTGATTGAGCCACAACGTTGACCCACGGGGAATGGATGGTGGTGACCGAAGATCAAGCGAAGCCAAATGACATGCATTGCGTGATGGGCCGTGATCTGGGCCTGATCGGCGCATTCCCGGGCGCATTGTATTTATAGAAATCACGACCAACGATTGTGGCGACGGAACAGACAGAGGAGAGCAGGAAATGAGAAAAGATATCAGCCCCGGGCCCAGTGGGCCACCGAGATGGGACATGATGATGACATTTAATAGCAGCTTAGACACACAGACACCCACAGTGGAAGAATGCGAGATTAAGCCAGCCTCGCAAATGGGATCGAAGATGGCGTGGCCGCTAACCAGAGTGATAGGCAGCAATCAAGGAAATGATCCTGTCGCAGGACATGGCTGCTGCGATAAAATGAAGTAATGGGCGGCGAGTTTAGCCGACGATGTTGGCCGACGAGAGACACGAGCCCTTTAAGGCTAGATTGTCTTACGCTAGATTAAGCATTAATTGCGAAATTGTTCCTCTTCTTAATGAATTTGTCCTTTCACCGTCATCGCGAACCGTGTTCCGGATGTCGGTGGCATCGGTCGGTGGTTTCGCTTTGGCCTACCTGATCGCCCATGCCGGTGATGATGGGTGTATTCCAGTAGTCGGCCAGCTGGGCTACCGGTTCGAGGGCAAAGGCACAAGCCGGTCCAATGAAGGCGATCACGCTGTACTTGAAATGCATATCGGCGGCCAATCCTGGCGACTTGGAACCCGAACAAGAAGCGTAGCTGTGGGGAACAGGGAGGAACAGGAAAAGATTAGGCGATGGCATTAATTGAATCTTTAAAAAAAATCAAATGCGTCTAAATTTGAGGATCTACCACCAGAAATGCAAGTTAAAGCCATCAAAATGTAATTTTGTATAAGATTTTAAGATGAGAACAAGCTTCTCGATGAACTGTGGAGAGAAATTGGTGCAAAATTCCGTCAATAAAACACATAACCGAACGAAACAATCGACTGTCTGAGATGCTAGAGCGTGAGATACGTTTAGAGATAGAGCCTCGTCTCGTAAGCCACACGCAAACAAGGAGCGCACGAAATGAAGAAAAGATCTCTGGAGCTTTGTTTTCCTTTCTCGACCGCCACCACTGGCTGGGTGGGGAGGCTGGTTGGCGACAATTTTGGGGTGACCTCTTCCCTTAATTCTACCCTTCATCATGCTGGCGCCAGCCCTTTTTGGGAGTTTGATTGACGAAGGAAAACCCAAAATAAAATAAACAATTCCTTTACGCTGCTGGAGCTCGCCTTTTCGAGGCCAGTATGTGGTGTCTGGGTGGGTGTGTCCGGTGCACGCAAAAAGGGGGACAACAACACATCATTTACATAAGTATGCCTATTTACTTCTCGAGGTGACATCTGCCCGAAATGAGGATGCACACGTCGCGTGAGGCGGAGGGCGTAAAGAGGTCAGCAACAGGACACAGCACATCACAGTGAACCGCAAACGGCCCTATGATGATAGCAAAGCTGAACCGCTGGCCCCCAATAAAAAAAACACTACATTCTACGCTCTGTGCTGCTGTTTGGATAAACGAACGGAAGGCGGTAGCGAAAGGGACAAAATTTCAGGAATTACAATCATCTCACGTACATCGCACGATTGCTTGCCATACTAGGGAGTGGCCCAAAACCGCTTGTTGCTCGATTGCAAAGGTTACCACACCATAATGTTTCCAGCTCCAGGCCACTTCTCCTCTCAGATCTGGCTGCTTGCTGGCCATGAATGGAATTTTTGTGACCGAGTAAAAAAACGAAAACAATCCTGAAACGTGAATTGCCTTGATGGAGACTAATTTTGGGGTGAGCGGTGAGCAGCATTATGGGGGGCTTTAAATTAACATGATTTCCCAATGAAAACGCATAGAGATGAGCATGCGGTTGTTGATTGAACAATCTCGGAGCTCTGATGGAACATGATGCATTTCATTGCGTATTTATGCAACATTCGATAAATGCACAATCTATGAAATATCAAGGACAATTGGAGTCAAATTGAATACCGTTAACACCAACAAACTATAATACGAAGGTTTAGGGTAGTTTCAAATTATGTTCATTGACACAATTTATATAATAATTGCTATAATTATGTTTATCGACATAATCTTGAAGTGATGTTTCCAAAATTTGGTTTGTTTGTTCCGTAGAAACAATTTAATGAGGATAAAGCGTGGTCGGAAACTAATCGACAACCTAATGTAACATTGAAGAACCATTGAGGCTTCACTTTTTTGGGGCAGCGGCATCGTTTTGGAAAATTATATCACGAAATTCCTCCAGAGAAAATGCTTATTGGTTTATTAACAAAAAACCTCACGCGTTATACTGTTTGAACTTGTACTACTATTCCCAGTGTACCTGTAAGTAGTTGGGTTATAGTGAGGTATTTAAAAACATACAAATAATATGCATAAGCAGCTATTGTATTGTATTTGGAACACCAGCCAAACAATTTCATGGCTGGAGTGAATATATATTATTTAAAAAATAGAAAGAAACTTATTGTGTTACTAAAAACTATGAGCATTTTCCTTTAAATCACCATTTCTGTGCTATACAGTAGATGATAATGGACTAGCAATTGAAAAGAAAATTCTAGTATCTTGGCTACAGTATTTTATGTATCGTTTATCAAACTATTCTGCAACCATGTTTAATGTGAAGAATCTCGAGAACTTGCACCATTTAAAAATAAAGAGAGACTGTTAAACGAATGCTTTAATGGCCAGGAACCGGCGAATGAACACTTACGCTGCCTGCACCTTGAGGAGCTGCACGTTGTGTGCCTTCTTGAGACTGTGGTTTACGATATCGAGCGCCAGGTCGATGGCAGGTCCGCAACGCTCGAGATCGAACGGAGAATCTGTGCAGTGGTGGATTAAAAACAAACAGCAGTTTATCTCCAGTTCAGTTTATGGTGCAGCTTACCTGCAACGTAGACACGGGCCTGGCGTAAAACTTACCCAAATGCGATGCCATAAGCACACCGACGTAGTACACGGTATAGTTGGCATCCTTTGGCACCGGGGCCACCTCCAGCTTGTTAAGGCTACGCTTCTGAATCCGGTTCGTCGCCGGAGCGGTGGCGCCGACGGTCGCACCAGTTCCATTCTTCACACCGCCCACCAATGCCACCGCCGGTACTAAAATGCCGGATTCGTCCTCCTCGAGACTGTAATCGCTTCCCTCACCGTCACAATTCGTCTCGCACAGGCTGCTGAGCAGCATACCAAGTTCCGTATCCTCGAGCGAGCGACCGGCCGGTCGACGGTCACGGTGCGTTTCCGACGGGCCACAGAGGGCCGTCTGGAGAAGGGTACACTGGAGCAGCAGCAACACGACCACCACCACGAACCACCGGTAAGCCACGTAAGCCATCGCGGAATTCAGAGAACTATTTCGGGACTTCGGGCTCGGCTTCAACACCAATTTCACGGCCAACTGTCGCGCCAAACGCCTGCGAAAGGCACTGTCCGGGAGGTCCACACTTATTGCACTGTCAGCGCCAGTAGCGCCACTGCTGCCACCGGTTCCTGCACTGCTGCCTGCTGCGTGCCAATGGTAACAGGGAGTGTCATCCCTTGGCGGTGGCCGAGTCGGTGCTGCTGACTTGGTGCGCCGCGAATGTCACGCGATGCTCTCGTTCGCTTCACCGTCCCCATTTTACGCCTTGCAAAGCGCGCGCATGGTAGCCACATTTGCATGAGCAGCAAATAAAGTGTAGTTATTTACAAATTAATTCTTCGCATAAATTCGGATACAATAATCGGCGCAGGGCATATTACTATGGCCTGGAGGGGGGCACTGGGGACACTGTGGGTGCGGTGCGTCGCCAGCGAGCTAATAGCTTCACGAGCCGTTGGTTGACCGATTTTCCAGATCGTTTGTTTTATTTTTCGCTATCTATCGCTTCAGCGAGTGATACTGTGTCTGCGAGCGCGCTGTAGTGCCCTTATCTGGAGCATCCTAGGAGCAAGGATATCAAGGGTGAACCGGGTCATAAGGCAGCGCACTTTGTAGGCACCACTCGGTGCCTACTTGATCGTGTTAATTGGAGAGTACAGTAGCAAACGAATGGTGGAAATGCTTTAAATGATTTTCTCTAACCTTATCGCGGGATTCCCGCGTCCTGAAACACTTGTCCTCACGTTTGATAATCTTGTTCGCGTGTAAGTGAAAATGATAAAAAATGTTTTCCATTTCTTCTCCTCTGTTTCTCCATCCGGGTGAAACGTGCACTATCCGTGACACATTCAATTTTCAGCGTCGCACAAAGAATCATGAATCCCGGATTCCATGCTTTCCAGCACGATAGTTGGCAGGGCAATGGGATAAAACAACCGGTACTAGACAAACAGGCAGCATAGTCACGTATCCCATCTATCCTTCCGAAGCGAAGGATATGGTATGGCGCGTACCCGAGATCCCGAGGAGTATGTTTAGGATCACGGTAGAGCTGAAGCGCAAAACGAAAAATGGTGAAAAATGAAAGATAAATACAGACTAACCAGATGAACCGTGGCGAGTGGAAAAAACAAAGGGACAAAACGATATCATAGTAGAGCTGGCCCAAAACCTTCCCATGTACCGATGGAGAATGGATCTACGAAGTGAACCGTGAAGGGGCTGCGAAGATTCTTGCGTCTGGCCCCGTGGCTGGCTGATTCGTCGTGACCCGTGTTCGTATCACAGACCACAGATTGTGAACATCGTCACCAAACTGGTTTGCCGAGAAGACAAAAGGACACCGAAAGAACGGTGATGATTCTCATCAGCATCATTATCATCAGCCTCCACGAAGAGCCGTGAAGAACATAGTGAGCATTGGTATTATGGTTCTGTTCTCACATCGTCGTTCTGCTATTAGTTGGCGCTTTTTGACAACGTTATGCAGCATACAGACCACCTGTTGCATTCACGGGCTGCGTTGTGTCCTTCACGTGGACGTGCGTTGGACACCTCCGTTCGGAATCAATCACCAGATTAAATATCCGCCATTTCCAGCTCGTTTCATTTGATCTGGTCTACAAATTGTATTGCCATTGATATGCTAAACACCGGCATTCCATCGGTGCCTCGTCTTTCACCGTGTCCTGGATCACTTTACATTTCCTCGCACGTCCTTTGTCCGTGCATCCTGGTGTAACTATCAATCAAGGGAATCTTGTCCCTGGTACGTACGGATCACAATCACGGGCGCAAATTACATTAGCCTCGAGAAGGAAGGTACCAACGGCCATCAAACACCCAGGTGCCCCGGACGCAGTGTGACACGTGTGACGAGCACTGAAGGTAGCAGCTTTTATATTACACGTTCCCTGTTGGGCGCAGTTTTCAATTAAATTACACCCGCTCTTATCCCTGCCGGGCTTCCACAGTTCTCCAACTTGTTGGTTTGGGTAAACAAAATCAAGAAACGATTGGCAGCATCGTTGAGCCGATTTGAGTGTGGGCCACTGAACAGCTAAAGCAACAGGTGTGCAACTACTTGAAGATGACGCTCAGAGCGCACTAACAGTCTCCTTTTCACTACCTTCAACTTCTTTAGTGCCTGGCCGGAAACACTACTAGAAGGCCGCAGAAGCACACACCGAACACTGGGCGCACTAATGCACAAGGTGGAAATGGTATCCTTAGGTGGCCCGGGCCATCTGAAGGTCTTCACATTGGCACATCCTGGAATCCAGAGACACACTGAGGCACTAAGGAACACACTGCCAGGGACCGTGTCTCCCGCACTTGATAACAACTGGCGTCCGATTGAGCGGCCGGTGCGATAAGAGCGCTCCTTTTATACAACCCACGAACAGAGGGGGTGAAACCGAACAGAACATCCGATGCTGGTCGGGATCCGATCGGGCGCCCGAGGTCCCCCCAACTGGGGCACCCCTCCGCGAAGATACCACCCAGCTGATGCAGCCATTTGTTGCATGTGGACCACCGATCTTCCCGATTTGATTCCAGGATACCCGGCCTTCGAAGTCAATAGGGCGATGATTTCGCCATACTCTGCTCTGGGATTGATTGAATGGCTACCGAGGGCAGTTGACGGCTGTGGCTACTCGTCGCTCGCCACTATCCTGCCCACATCCTAGCACCCCCCTCGTGATAGAGTGAATCGGCGCGCTCTCCAACAACTCCAAGCGCCACGAAAGCTACGAAGCGAACGTATAATTATCATTTCAATCGGAAAACACCATCTACTCTACGCTATATTTACACCGTGGCACGGGTTCTGCGATAACGTCTCGACCCTCGTTTGCCACGTTTTCCTCCTTCCGCCAGCATGCTTCGCTGAGCTTTAGCCGGGCAGCGTAGCCGTTGCCTTGCAATTTTATGCTCGATTACTTCGGGACAGCTGGCGTTGCTACCAGATTCTTACAACGAATGGCACTGAAGCTGTTGGCATGGCGATACACGGTGTAGTAGCAAGCGAGAAGTGTGGACACGTTGCCGAGCGTGTAGAGCGTTGATAAAGAGCCAAGGAGGTGGAAGAACTTTGAAACTTTTGCCCTGTTATCGGTATCGGTGGTGTTGCTGAAAGCAAAAGATAATTTGATACATCTTGACGCGTCATTTCGTTCGGTTCTTGAACAAAACTCAATCAGATAATAGAGCGAAGGACCAATATGGTTGGGAGGAAAAGAAACACGTGTGCTTGAAATGGGCACGTGCCCAAACGACGGTTACAAGACAAGTTGGTTGTCTTTATTAGTTTAAAAAGGATGATGATAAGTTAAATAATTTAGCTAAAAGTTAAAATGAATAATACTAGAGTTTCGCGTTGAGATCAGTCGATTACAATGGAGTTACTCTCGAGAGTCTATTCTATTCTAGAGGCCCGTTGGCCATTTACCGTAAATTGCACTCAGTCTCGGGAATGTTTAACGCGAACATGCTTCTCACGATCACCACGTTGACGGAACTTTTTGTCACAAAAGCTGCACTCGTACGGCTTTTCGCCGGTGTGTATCCGTTGATGGTTTTTCAAGGCGTCCGCGCGGTAAAACCGCTTGCTACAATCTCCGCATCCATAGCGCCGTTCGCCACGGTGGATTAACCGGTGCTGGTAGAAAACGGAACCGGTCAGGAACCGTTTGTGGCAGATCTCGCAGAGGTAAGGTCGTTCCCCGGTGTGGCACTTGCGGATGTGATCGTTCAGATCCGGCCGGATGGTGAAGCGACGCTGGCATCCCTTCATCGGGCAACCGAATGGCCGGATACCGTTGTGGAAGCGCAGGTGCTGCCACAGGTGGCTCGATTGCGTGTACGTTTTGCCACACTTTTCGCACAGATATGGCCGGGCCAATTCATTAGTCTTCCCTTCGATGTCACCTTTCGGTAGGTCGGTCTCAGGTTTACGCTTCACCTGCGGCACGTTTGGTTTAGTCGGCGCAACAGGCACGCTCGCATGTTCCTTGCTACGGTGCTCTAGTAGCTGCGCCAGCGTTGGGAACACAGCACAGCAAATCTCACAGTTCAACGCCAGCAAGCTCTCACCAGATATGATATCCAATTGTCCAACAACCATACGCGGAAAGTAATGGTGAAAATCGATGCGGTGGATGAACAGGCTGTCCAGATTGTCGAACAGGTTGCAGCAAACGTTGCAGCAGTATTGCTTCGGGAGTGTGGGAAAGCTTTGCATCTGGTATTTTTCGTACAAACTGCACTCACCGTTACGGTGCAGTTTGATCTGCTGCAGATTGCAGCCAACCTTCTCGCACAGGAGACATTCAAAACCGTGCGACGGGCTGTGCAATGATTCGTGATAGAACAGTGAGCCTTCGTCGGAGAAAAATGCGTCACAGTATTCGCACAGGAGCACCATGTTGATGGTGATGATACGTAAATGCTGGCTGAAAATGGTTCCGTAACGATTCGCTGCCCAGGATGGTAAGTTGGCCAGCATTTTATCCCAGTTGTGCCCATTCACGTGCTGGTGGTATCGATCAACATCGGGAAAAATCGTTCCGCAAATCATACACTTCAGGGCCGCTGCCAGGAGATACGGCTTACTTTCCTCCATCGTTTGTGGTACGGGATGGTACTTCTCTCGGTGCCGTTGTAGGCCGCTCTGCAGGACGAAACGGTTCTTGCATACCGAACACTCGAAGCGCTTCCTAACAGCCATCTTCGATTGCGCAACGGCACCATCCGCGATGTGCTTGCGGTGCTGCAACATGGCTTTCATGATTTGGTTGTGCTTCTTCAAATCCCGTAACGCAGCCAACATTGTTTCCTTGGATAAGAGTGAAGAACAAATTGTTCATTGCATTGTCTTAAGTGAAGAAGAAGTGTTAGAAGAAGTTCTCATCGTACTTACTGTAGAGCGTAAAGAAGTTCACGGTTCTATTCTAGTTTTCTGGCAAAAACTGCTTCGTCTCGCTGCGCGATGCCTACCTTGATGCTCGAGCGGAAATGATGTTCGGCGGGAATAATCCTGTCACCCAGGACAACCTCGTGCTTACGTAACAGTGCGCAGCTTGCTTCGATGCAGATTCGCGACCATAATTTTATATTTCTTGGATTAGGGTTTTTATGATTTCGCATGCGTTCAGGGCAGCTGATATCAAGAATCCTTTTATAGATATGGATTTTATGTTCTATTTTTTAAACGGTGATTTTCATGTTTTTTTCCGTTGCAAGCAGCACCCGCTTACCTTTTTTGGCTTTGGTATACATCCTTGAAATGGTGTTTGCAGGCATAAAATCGTGTAAATAACTCGTCATTTAGGGCCGCTACAATCCACAATCCGGTTACCGGATTACGTTTGAACACATTTTTATCGAATACCAGCGATATCGACGCAGCGCGAGAGGTGAAGCTGTAAATTCGCGATTCTTTCAAACTAGAAATCTTGGAAGCGGAAGCTAATTCGAAGCTGCTTCGATTGCTTGAAATGAAACGATCATGAAATGATAATTTCTGATCATCACATTTTTATTCTGTATGAATTGAGTAATATGTATAAAATAACGCTAGTGTGTTGGTTGGTTTTAAAAGATAAAACCCGTTCTATTCGATTCATACCGGAAGAAAAGAAAACGTGAAAGTGCCTTATAAATTAAATCAGACCCTTCGTGCTGCATGTATACATAGGTGCTTTACGAAACATATCAGGCAATGAATTTAAGAGTCCGGTATGAATGGATGCCGATGGAAACTGACGAGTAACGAATGCGAATGCCTTCAGGGGGTTCCACTTCACCACATGCTCGGATCACCGGATTCGAAACCAAAGTGATACGCCAAAAGCGATGTGTATGCTACGGCATTACCGGCCAGTGTGAGGATACCAGCACCCCATTGAATCTGTTGGCAAGGAAAAGTAAAATGCGACAGGTCAATTACGGGGCAAAAGAGGGAAAGTAAAAGGCGACAGGGGCAAACGAATTGTAAACGGCTGCTTACCACTCCAGCACGGGCCAGAACGATGGGCAAGGCGAAGCTGCTCAAGACGATTCCAATTGTAGCAAACATTGCATTATTTGGGCGAACGCCGTCATCTCCATCCTGGATTCTTTTCGCAATCATCGTCGGCACTGGGCATAGTATGTAGAAGATTACCACAAATAATGGCCACCACACGCTGAAAGCAAGAAACACGGACAACCATAAGGTAAGGGCGTAATTAAATTAAAAGTCCTTCTTACTTGTACGTCGGAAGGGCACACGCCAGAAGGATCATGGTCGTTCCGATCGAGCCAAGCATGGCCAGCACAACGATTCTGTGAAGGGGACAAAAACATCGTTACAGTCATGGTTTGGTTATCAAAATCCGACTTCTCACAACTTACACTGGCACGCCGTGAAGTACGATTATTCATCATCGGTGCGAGCGGTCCGGGAAAGGCCCAGGTTGGAAACAAAAGAACAAGGACAAGTTAGAAACAGTGGATGATTGATGCACGCTGCCGAAGGGGGCACTTAAACAGCAGGCAAAGGGGATTCGCAGGTGAAAATGGAAGATCCAGATTCGATTTAATAAGCTTTTTACCTTTTAATGATTCTGCCATTTCTCACAATCTTTGGTTTTCGTTGTTTTGCACGATTTGTTTTTTTTTGTTGCACTGGCTGTCAACCCCGTTGACACAGAACATTTTCTCCTGTTACAGCGCCTCTAGACGGTGAAACGATTCTCAGGTTCAAGAATTGCTCAATTTTGCTGAGCCTGGCCCGAGAATCGGTTTGTTGTCAAAATAACAGGCAATGACAAATAGTTTGACAGGTAGCTCAGCTGAGCCTCAGGCTCGCTGTATTCTCAGTTTCTACACGGGCGAATGCATTCTCGGTTCGGATTTGTATGGATTTGACAGTCTCAATTCTCATTCTCTTCTCATTCTCAGGAAATTCTCGCACCGTCTAGATGCGCTGTAACAGGAGCGAGAAAATGTTCTGTGTCAACGGGGTCGGGCAGATTGCTCGAGATTTAGCGATTCGAGTGGTTGTGTGGCTCAGTTTTGAGCAAAAAAACCACAGCACACTTGAGCAACTGAGCACAACTGAGCGCTACTTGTCAACCGTTTTTTTTCAACAACAAACCGTTTTCACTCTCCGTCCGCTAGCACGCTCAACAATCGCTGCTAAAATGGAAGATACAGGCAAGGTATTTATTGGTGCGCGCAGTAAAACTCAATTAATTTCATCACACAGTCGTGGTGATTCGTTTCAGGTCATTGAAATCATGAAAAAGATCGGTGGAGTCGACATTCGACGCATGTGGGTGGTGCACGATGAGGACTTCCGCGAGATTTTCGACTGGTTCGCCAAGATAGACGACGATAACATTATCACTGATACGCTGGATAGAGAGTAAGTTTCTCTTTCGTCAAGGGGCGTGTGCTACGAGGATTGAAATTGAGTGCCATTTTAGCTACGAAGAGCTGAAGCGGCACGATGATGTTCACGAAGAGAGCGAGCTGGACGCGATGCTGAAGGAGCTGGACACCCAGTACGCTAATATCCTCGATTATACCGACCGTGATGTGGCGGAACTGGAGCAGCAGCTAGAGCAGATGGTGGAGATAGAAGAGCATTATGAGCGGTTGATGGAAGACGTGAAAAAGACGGATATTTTGCTGACGAAGGAGTTGACTGAAATGGAACGAGCAACGATCGATGCGCAGTACTTGATGGAAAAAAAGGAAAAAAGCTGCCTAGCGCTGGCCAAACGACTGGAAGAGAAACAGCTGATAACACAACAGAAAATTGCGGATTTGCATCACTGCTACCTGCAACCGGTAAGTTTTGTCCTGCGAGCAGAGCGAGTGAACATGAAAATCTTAACATTCGCTTTGTGATTGTCTGCATTTTCAGCAAAACCCACCGCTGTTTGTGTACCAAATGCCGCTTGAGCAGTTTGATGCCAAGTGCGACCAGTTCCTAAAGTATCTGCAGATGTACGTGAAGAAGCACTTCCCTGTACAACATTTGGAAGGTTTCAGATCGTCAACCGAGTTGAGCAACAACGAAGTACTGGATGAGCTGGAGGACATCAAGGCGCGGCTCGACGTGGAAGAACTGAAATTGCTAGAAGAGAAACGGGAATATGCAGGCGTCAAGCATCTGGTAGACCGTTTGGAGGATCATGAATGGATATCGATGAAGGTTTCTGTGCTAAAGTAGGTTTGAGATGATATAAGCGAGTGATACGAGTATATTGAGTGGAACATTGTACATTTCCATTCTTCAGGAAACATAGCTTGGAGCTGAAGAAGAGCAACGAGCAGGATTTGCTGCGCGTGGACCTGTTGAAAACCGATCTCGAGATGCTCATCCGGCAGATGAACGAGCTAAGGATCGAGTCGGTGCTGTATGAAACCAACCGCTCGAAGCTGGATCGGGCTATCAGCCGGTTGGAGTACATACAGCGGCTGGATGAGAGCATCTCGAAGGAACTGATGAACGCGGAACTGCTCTGGATACTGATGAAGCTGGACCTGGAGAAGATTCGCAATTGTTTCAACAACGCCGATGAAATGAATGCGGAATCGAAAAAGTGCTTCAAACGCATCGACTCGATGAAGCAGCTGGAAAAGAGTTCTTGCTTGGAGGAAACTTATTCCGACTATCTAACGCATCTTTCCGCACTCATTCGATCCGCTACCGTAACCGACAGCAGCACCATACAGGAAGCAATGGAGAATGGATTGAAAGGCTGTTTGCAGCATTTCACCAGCCTATCGAAACGCATCATGAAGCAGGTGGAATCGATTGCGAAGGGAAAATACCACAAAAAGGTCAACAGCGTGCTCGAAAAACTGTAAGTGGTATTAGAATATGAGGAATTGGTGTGATGTACCAGTTGCGCTAAATGTTGATAATTATTTTCCAGATCCACCCAGGAAAAACTGTTGTCTCGGTTCGTTTTTGATGGTCCACTGCGTTATCCCCAGTTCTATGATCAAGAGTATCTGGAGCGGGTGCAACAGCTAAGCTTTTTGCTGGGACTACTGGAACGTGATGAACGGAGTGTCCGCAAAGATGTTGTGCAGAATATTGAAGAGTTGAAGGTAAGTTTTGGTCGAGAGATTTTCGTTTAAATTCATATACACGAAAAGCTAAACCAATGTTCTTTTATGTCGTCTACAGCAAAGCCAGAAATTCAAAACGTACAAGCAGAAACTGTGGATTTGGTTTTTAACCGAGCCGAAAAAGGTTACCAATGCTATTAAGGAAATTACCGCTGAAGCATCGAAAACCGCTAGCTACAAGTCTATCTCGGGCATCAAATGTAAATCGATAGTAGATGAATTGAAGTATTAGCCACTGGCAATCGGTTTTATTATCTCTCATTAGTTTGCTTTAATTTCATTTATCACTGTTTCATGTTGCATAAAATCAAAGAAGGTCAACTTGTAAAAACGCGTATTGGAGTTTACTGTATTTCGAAGTGATATCAATAAAATAGCATATCGATTACGTTTGTAGAATTATGGGTTGAAAATACAAAATTAGATTTTTTAAGAACATCACGCAACGGTAAATAAATAAATGATTACATTTGAATATATTCGTCTATCGCTTCATATCCTATTATCTGAAACAGACACTTATTTTCCGATTCACAACATTGCAACGATCATATGTTGGCAAAGGTTCCACCACAGGCTGGCCGCATCATGGTTAGTAGTCGAGAACGTCGTACAACTAAATTTGAAATATGGTTGGACTTAATAAAACGAACGCATGTTGCACGAACAGTACCTTCGAAATTGACGGAACCAAAACTAATCCACTTCATAGAGCCGGGGGCGCAAACAGATGATTCCATCGTTCGATACTCCACCATCGGCCGGGCGGGCGTATGCTCCGTATGCCATCATGCTGTTTGTCATCATCCAATCGAAACCCCTAGCCGAAAGTAACCCACATTTCCGCTGAACCCAACAGTAATACCCTCGGAAGGGTTAAAACCATCATCCTACGAAATGGCCGTCTTAAAGGAGCCGCACTCGGTGCCTCAAGTTTCGCTAGCTCCCAGCTCCCAAATCGATTCCGACGACGGCCCCGGGAAAGGCAATAGAATTATCGAAATGTGCGCCCGAGCCAGCCAAGACCGTAGTGAACCGGAAACGGAATCCCTTTTTTGGGGGCAATAAGTGAAACAAACGTACCATCGTTGGCGAACGGAGCATGTCTTCACGATAAGTTCAACCCGCAGGCATATCGTTGAGCCGCGTGAAGTGCCCGCTGCCAACCCCTCCCTGAGTGGGTGGCGAAGGCGTCGATGCAAAACGAAATAAAACTAAATTTGACAACACATCGCAAAACCGCCAATAAATGCAAATCGTAAGTGGGTGAATGAATGGAGTGGGTGTGTGGCAGGCGCGGTGGCGTAAATGTGGATCATCTTTCTCACTTCCGGGCGGCCACTTTGGTGGCCGTGCAGGGTAGAAAGTTCAAACTTCAGCCCCGGGATCGTCGGGTGACGGTGAAGCAACAAGAATGCGCGAGAATGCGAAAATGCTCATCACTATACGGCCAGCGCCCAGAGGGATGGGTTGAAAGTTGGGTTTCGCCTCTATCCAATTTGAATAAATTCGAATTTGTATGAAGTACGATATGTACCGATGAGCAGACGCGGCCCCACCGTAGCTGGCTCGACGCTGACGGTAGCAGGGCACGTTGCATGCCGGCGTTCTTTATGCGCGTAAATGTACATCTTCGGTTCGGTTCCGTTCGCAATGTTTTTTGGCTCGGTATGCAATAACATGACTAGGTCCCGAAAATGGAACCGCTTTTGGCTGAGCGAGTTCGCCGCGGAACACTTGGCTGTAGCTCGGTGACCGAGAATCGGGTGGAGTGCAGTGGAATGGGTTTGGCAAGCATTGGCGCCATTCTTAACTTATGGTTCGTTCCATTTTTATGCTTCCTTTTGCGGTGATAGGAAGCTTTAGGTGCATGAAAAAAAACATACTTTTTAAAGTCTCCGGCTTTGTTGGAATGCTGGAAGGTTGCAGTGTGTTGGCAACGGTTTAGCATGGTCTATTTGTAGTATTTTAACATGACTCGAAAATTAAATAACAACTATTAGAGCTTCAGTATTTATTTATCTTCTAAAAAATAATCAAAGCTTATATGGGACTGGTTGTGAGATTCTGGCACATTTAATGGTCAGGGAACTTCTTGAAGATTTTTAAATTAAGGTTAATCAGGTGCGCAAGTTTTTTAAGATTTTTGAATTGAATTCTGTTGAATGTACGTAAATTATCATAAAAATGTCTTTGCAGAACCTTCAGGCATCATGTCCTTCTCAATGTAGATTTTTCAGTAATTATCACAGGCCAAAGGCGTTTTGAAAATGGAGACAAATAGCAAAATTTAACCTTAATGACACTCCAGCACTTTTAAAATATGAAGCAATAAAAATACATTAAGAAACTTATTACGTTAATATGAAGACATTAAGAAGTTGTCACCGACAAATGGTTTGGGGTTTGCACCTTGTTTTGATTAATTAAGTTCTTCCTTCACAGCTACGTGATGTTAAACGATGCTCGTATTGTTGCTTTATTGTTTTTATGAAACACTGAAAGACAATGCCGTTCGTTTGATATAGTGTCTGATAAGTAAATAATTGGGTTTTAAACAATCAAGATGGGATAGAAGCACTCTAAAGCCTTTTTTTATAAATATACAATCACACAAGAAGAATTATCTTTTCAAACCATTCTTTCTTACATAGAATGGATTTGGTTAAAATAAATTGTATTGTTTTTCGATTTTTTATCAAACCGATTTTTGCTGAACAAGCCGAAAACACAATCCTATGCTAACCATCTTCCAGCTTGGCCACCGCACAGATTTCCGGCACCTGCTCAGTGTACATCCATCCGCCAGCGCAATGTGATTTCTGTAACTTCATCTTTAACGATTGACGTACTGCGTGCCACGTGCCGCTAATAGAACCCCCCAAACCATCAGCTACCACATTCCGCCCTCACCTACATCCACAATCTAATAACGGGAGGAAAAAAAACGAAGAAACCAATCCGATCGATGCGGCAAGGATCCGGTGGCCAGATTTTAATATTGTCTCGCGGCGCCTGGACACGGTTTCTTGCGCCCTCACGGGGAAGATGCGATGCGGCCGATGATGCGATGCGATCTGCCGCTTGCGCTTCATTGAATATTCATTATGGCCAATTTTTATTAATAATAGTGTGTGTGGGTGTGTGCAGCGAAGGGGAATAGAATGACATTCCATTTACACATCCAACGCCCTATCACATCTCCTGGCCACCGCAAGAATATATCAATGCTCGTGCTGCTTCTTCTATTCCTGCTGCTGCTGATGATGATGATCCCGTAATCTTTCCCTTCTAGCCAATGATGGCCCAATGTAGCCACTTTAATGTAGCCACCGCCGTCACCGCGCTTCCGTGCTTCGCTTCGATGGTGCTGGGTAGTGCTGGCCTGTGGCCTTCAGGCTGGCATGTCCGATTGGGTGGGCGTTTTCGCCGGTGGTCCGCGCCTTTTCCCGTCTCGGATCAGGGCCGCTCTGCGTTGATTGTAAATCAGGTTACGCATTTTCTCAGCTCTCCCACCACCCTCAGTTCGTTCCCTTTTCTTTGCTCTCTCCTCTGGCAAAACCAACGCCCGCCCACTCCATGGATGGTGTTAGGGGATTAGCGGACGAAAGGGAACGAGAGTATCCGCAGCATTCGCTCGTGGAAGCAGCAGCACCACCACCGCTAGGCCTTCAGGGAGATCAGTATTGGGCAGGGCAACGAAAAAAAGAAGAATAAAAGCAGAAAAAAATCCTTGGCCTGGGAAGACGGGAACAGTGACGGATCGGAACGCACGGGCGTGAAGGCAAAATGGCCAACTCACGGCGATACCCGGACGGCCTCGAGAAAGAACGTGATGAGATGATGTATTAGATTACTGCCAAAGCCCAGAAAATGATGATACTACTACCGCTCCGGCCGTTTCCCCGTCATTCCCGGGGCCACACCGGCCATTCGAGGGCGCCATTCTCTCTCCACCGGCGCTACACGGACTGCCGGGGGTGGCCACCAGTTTCCGTGTTTCGCGTGTTCGTTCCGCATTCGTTCGCTGCCTGTTTCCTCGTCCTGAGCGCGCGCGCACACACCGCATTGGCCTGCCACGGGTACGCTGGTGGTCATTCGTAATTCGGTTGCGAATGGGTATTTCATGGGGAGGCGGAAGATGCCTTCGTTTTCGGGCTGTTGGCGGCCCTTCGTCAGAATTCCCACACTTCCCCGAGCTCGCCTCAACAGCAAGATAGGCTTTTGTGCTTCCCTGGCAGAGCAGTGATACTCAGCTACTTCCAGGAACATTCGAAGGGAGCTCGTCCGTTCGCTCCGTTAAACAACGCTCCGCTAAAGATGCCTCCGACAACAACAACAACAACAGCAAGACCGATGACACGGACACGTGCCAAATGTGAAAAATATTCTCGCAAGATGATGCGCCCCGGACAAAGGGCGAGTTCGAGTGTGGTGTACCGAGAGGTTCACCAAAGAAAGCTCGCCCATCCATCCATCCATCTATCCGTCCGTTCCGTCCATTCCCGGGGAACGAGAAGTGCCACCGTCAACACCGTGGAAGGGCGCATTTGGCTACACCAACAAACGGCAACAAAAGCGAGAGCGAGTGAAGTTCATTTAATCAAATTTATGCAAGCTGATGAAAATGTTCACCAATTTTATCGCCAGAACGTGTCCTAAATTGGGAATTGTTCCCCGGGACACCTCGGATGTCCTGGCGCGGCTGCTGCTCCACGGGAGTCAACCTGAGCGGGAGGGAACCGCCCTGGATGCGCCGTTCTTGAGAGCGTTTCTGCTGCGAGCTGCCGTAATGCCGTGTCTCGGATCCATCCGTCTCGGATCGGATTCTCGGACCTGTGAGGGGGGGGGGGGGCTTCCAGCCAGAGTGTGTTCCCGTGGAACGTGTTTAGAAAGCAATTACGAAGGAACTTTCGCACACCCTGCGCTGCACTTGCAGGGCGAGCAGTTGCTCTTTGGCATTCGCTTTTAAGGCCGGATCAGAGGGTTACGTACCTACGGTGCAGTTGCATCGGTTATCGCTTTGATGGACAGGCCCAGGGCAGGTGATGTAGATGTTCCATGGTAGATCGAAAGCGGTGGTTCGATGTTAAGGAGCGTGCTCGGTCGCAGTTGTGGGCGACGTGCAGAAGATGATCCGTTGGTCGTTCGCTGGAGAGTGTATCCTGTTCAATGGAGCGAGTTTAGTGTCGGACAATTGTTTCGCACTTGTGATGTATTGTTGTAGGAGATGGTGTCGGTCTTCAATGTATGTGAATTAGCTTTTTGTTAAAACATGGTCCGTTGGGATTGAGATTAATGACAATTATTTGGTGTACTGTTACAATCATATGCTAGCGACCAATTCCTTAACAGTCTGGATTTATCGTTGCAATTATCAACTACCTGCTATGTGTATGCTACATGTATTTAAAGATTGGCGATAGTAATTGTTGCTTATTTTTTTAAGGAGAAAATACAAAAATTACTTTTAATAAAACCTTAAAGTTGTACATTAAGGTGAGATTCATCCTCAATAAAAAGTGATTATGTACTTTGAACGATACATTAAGATAATAGTTGGGCTGGGATTGTCAATTTATGAAGAGAAACCATGGTTTTTGAATTGATATAGTAAAGTGATGTAATACTGTAGCTTAATGTTCGTCCTTGTAAGAAATCAGAAGAGGTTTTAGAAGATCAATTGATCGGAATCAATTGAGCTGTATAGTACGTTGGGATTCAATCGGTAATGGAAGCGTTTCATAAACCATAAACCAGCAGATTAATTTCATACAAAGGTCCTCGCATTGTTGCTTTACCAATATCGATCGGAATCCAGTGTTCTTGAATGAATCAAATGGGTTATTTAATGTGTTGTTGCGCTGAATAATATGGTCGTCAAAGAACTGTTGTTAAGTCTTGATCCCAGGCCATTCAATGTTGATTTCTCAATGCTTATAAAATATAATCTTTCGATCTGGCGTTCGAAAAACAAATATGCTGTTGCTAATGAAAGTACGCTCAAGAGGCCCATTGACTAGAAATTAAACCAAACAAACTCACACCAAAAACCTCCCCGTTCTGTTGGGATTGGAGCAAACAAAGCAAAGTAAACAAAATACTAATTACGAATAATCCGCTTATCCTGTCGTGGAATGCCGTCCGGACAATGTTGACCACTCATCAATCATCGATATTCATTTGTAATAAGCAATAGTGCAATAAATCAACCATGATGCTTGATTAGCGGCTAGCAGGACCGTTCGAATCCCCTTCGCCTAATGGATTCTCTGTTTTAGAAAAACAAAAAAAATCCAAATGGACGCCCGATGTTTGCCGTTCCGTTGATCGTTGCATTTCCCAGGGGGGGGGGGGGGGGGGGATGGTTTTGGCTAAACAAGCCAGCGCCTGCATTTCTCTATCAATATTGACTGTGTAAACAGGACATTGCACTATTTTTAATCGCAGCAAAGCTCTGAGTAAATATATGCACACATTAGCAACCGATAACCACGGTCCGCACGGTGGATACTGTTTTTGAAACTTTATTAGAGGAGTTTAATCGAAAGGTAAACAGTGGAGCTTACACCGGTGCACCGGTCATCATCGCATCGGGATAGCATCGGATCGTCCCGGGGTCGGTTTCCGTCGGTGCACCACACCGTTGATAATCATGTTGGTAATACATTTTGAATAAATTATGCTGCTCGGTCCGGCCGGCACAGATGGGCTCCCGGGCGGCTCCCGGGTTCGTTATCGTTGCATTGCATTCATGTGAATGTTGGCTACCGGTCAACTGGCTGGTCATTAAATGGTCACAAGCAGAGGGCACCAAATGGAATTGGAGGAAAAACCAATCCACACCAGAACAAACAAAAAACTCCCATGCGGAACCATCGAATGTTGGCATTAAAGCTGGTGCTGTGCTGGCCAACAGGGGAGCGCGCTTGATGCGCTCATTGGAGTACCAGAGAAGCGAACATAAATGCACTTGAGGTGCATAATTGAGAAGCGGTCGAGTGGTCGGTGCATGTGATTGACTGTGAACAGGAGGAGGAGGAGGAGGAGGAGGAAAAGAGGTATGTGAATGTGCTTATAGGATTACAGCTCTCCATGCCGGCAGCTGGTTGGGGCTGCTGGTTGAGCGTCAAGGATGCTGACAGCAAAATAGAACATTCGCGTTCGTCGCTCGGTTGTTCGGATATTGAAATGCTTGCATCGCACACCGTACATCTGGTCCGGAAAATCTGACAGTTTATGAGCGTTAATTATGGTGCCAAAGTGCTGCGGCTGTGATGTGCTCGGCGTGGGGGTGTTTGCGTTCTCAGTGATTTGATACATAATCATCGCCGGCGCTGAGTGCTCTCTGGCCGGCGCTCGATGGACCCACACAACAGCACTCAATGAGGTGCGCTGTCAATGACAGCCATAATCATGTGTTGCGGGTGAGCGGGACCATTTAAATCCTTCCAGTTAGCCCGGAAAGCTCTTTAAGAAGCAGGCATAATTGGCTTAGTGCACCGGGTATCTGGGCCGTTGTTTGTCGTCGGTTCGGTTTGGTTTCGTCGGTCGCTGCCTGGTGCGGCGCTCTAGTATGGTGAATCGGAGCCATCGGTTCGAGAGGTGCTTCAACGTGGTTATTTACTAAGCTAAATTAATCGCGATGATTCATCATGAGCCGCAGGAGACGGTTGGGCGGTAAATGGTATCCGTGGTATCTTTAATATGAGGTGGCATCTCCATGCTATAGCACGAACGAGAAAATGATTTTATAAAACAATGAAATTTGGAATGTAGAATGCGAATGCGATGTTAAAACTGTTGCACGTATTGACGGATGCTCGGCATCGCGCTTCAAAGAGAGGTGTGAAATGTTGTAGAGCGGTGAATGAGCAATATATTTCATAGAGCAGCGAAAGCGGTGAACCATTTCATGCTAAAATATACAATAGAATGGAATTGGCACTATATTCAATAGAGGCACAAAAAGTTTAATCGATTGCAATTGTTTCTACAGTGTAAATGTTTTTGTAATTTTGAAGTGGTAACGCTATTTATTTGTATCGTTCTTGAATCATTTTCATTGGTTAAATTCACATGAACTAACGTGAATAAACGCTCTGTCGAAATAATCAATCCAGGATTGATTTATGTTTTAAATTGAAGCTCCTGACTAGAATCTCGGATCTAAAATATCAAATTTTGTTGCGCTTTAGTAACGTATTAAAAATCAAACAAATAAGATATTTTTGTTCACTGCATTTACAAAAGAGATCAACCGTTCTCTGCTTGATCTAGTTCAATTATTTTATCTATTCTCTAATCGTCAAGACAAACACCATTGCACTTACAGAACAATTATTTCCCAGAATCTTCGCATAGCTCCCCCGAAACTAGATGCAATTGAACATGACTTCGATGCCATCGTTATCCTTTTCTTATCCACTGTTCCATTACTCAAAGCTGGAATGCTCTTTTCTTGCTCCGCCTAGCGCAGGATTTCCATAACTTACCGGCCATCCTTACAAGTGACAGTCTCCTAAATGCACCTGAACACACCGGGAGCCACAACCACGGAATCGGTATGCGCATGCATTGGCCAGCTTTTGGCTTTCCCTTCCAACCCAGTACCACGTTTCCAGGCCCTCGCCGCCGGTGAGAGTTTAAATTTAATCTTTTGATTATCGTATTATCCTGGTTCCTGGGTTGCCCTTCCGCTACCACCTGGGGCGAGTGTTACATCCGTTCCTGACAATTGTTTTACTTTTCCGTGGCACCAGCGGCCCCGGGGTGGATGGTCGAGCACTACCTGCGCATCCTGTGTGCCCGAGTGTACGAGGACGTTCGCGTTTCGTTTTTTCCCGAAAAAAGTTTCCCCCTTTTCCCTACTTCCCTTTTCCCGGATTATGTGCATTTTCGAATTGTGAGCGAAAGAAAGAAGCTGGCGAAGCGAAGGGCCGCAGCTAGGAAGCGGACACTTTCCACGCCAGACCGCAAACAATTGGAATTCCGTTCCCGCGTTCCCGGTCCGAAATTGGTTCAGTGACCATTCAGTACAACTGGGTTTGGCCGTATGTGGCTTCTTACCACTAGCACAGTAGCTAAAACGGCCAACCACTATTACCATCACCACCACCACCACCACCACCACCACCACGACTCCCAGCTTCCGATGCTGGCATTTAAATTTAAATCTCATCGAAAGCGTGTACTTTACAGCGAACATTTCAATGGAGGAACGCGGCGGGGACGCGCTAGCGTGTCACCATGAAGTCCCTCACCTCTCAGTATACCGCCTGGTGCAAGCGAGAGGTCGCTTTGCCTTTTACTCTATTTCCGAGCCGTCCCCTCCACGGCTGCGAGCTACGAATTTTCATTTTCTTTGTTAGCCGCGCGCGTTGTGTCGCTTTTAGGGTGGTGCGGTTTGCAGTAGAGGGCGCAATGTAGCATTGTTACATGGGCTGCTGGGGTCCACCACCACCAAACATGTTTTATAATTTCAAATAAACGACCAGCACATACACGGGCGCACAGAGAGAACATTTACAGCGCTGCGAACTGCGAAAACCATTGGAGTGCAGTTCCGAGAACCAAACCGAGGACCAAAGGATCTCTGAAGTCCCATGATCAATATCTAGTGGGTGTTGTGCTGGTATGGGTGGCAGTAATTGTAGCGTTTTTTTTTGTTTTGTAGTTAGTGTGTTGCTGATGTGCTTTGTTTAGATTCTCTTGTATGGAGCTAATAATATGGAATTCGAAACCATTTCGGTGAGGGCCATGATCGTGCAAACGTATTAGTCAAACACGCCCCCCTCCCTTCCTTTTTGCAAAGGGACGAAACTGAAATCGGTTAGAAGTGAA
>NC_064877.1:67523146-67528146 GCF_943734665.1 Anopheles aquasalis | reverse complement strand
TTGTGTCGAAGCCGTGTTAGTAGTAGCCACCCGGTAACAGGGATAGCAAATACGTCAGAGGACTACGTGCCGGTGGCCACACGATGGCCATACAGGAGTGTACGGAGTGTCTAATGTGTCTATGTCATCGCCATTGCGGCCAGTGGGTTTTAAATCGGCATCGGAAAGTTTGTCACCGACGGGCTTCGATGGCTCGACGCTTGCAATGTTCCAGTGTACGTCGATGTAGCACTGTGGTAAGATCGTTACGCACACACCGATACCTGTCGCAAACTGGTCAGTAGATGGTAATTGAAATTCAGATCAGTTAGCGCGATCGTTTCTAATTCCGTTTTCGCCTCCGAAATGTGTTTGCTCGGGTGTTTGCACCTTCGCTCCGTTAGTCCACGTTAGGATCAATGGTGTTGCAGAGCATCATGGAAGCGGTTCCTTTTATTTCCCTGATTCGGGAATCCTGTGTTGGAAGTTGAGGTGGGGCGCCCGGAAATGAGAAATACCGTTCCAAATGTAATTGAAGGATCGGTTTGCTGGTGACGACAGCAGGACCGGGGTGACGTTTAATTGAATTTTAAGTTTTGTTCCAAATTGGCTGCAGCTCATTACATCACACGTTACGGTCTTTGTTTGCGAGGTCCAACAAATGGGTGATGTGTGAAATGCATTTTATTGCTTACTGGAGTGTGTTTGAGCATCCTATTCTGCCATTTTATGTATCTTTCAATGACTTTATGTTAATGGTACTGCAGCAAATCTACACTTTCTGATATATTAATCTAGCTTCTTCTACGTACAGGGGTTCAAACTAGCGGACCTCAAATTCTTTCAACATTCAACTCATAATGGAGTTTGAGATTCGTGGGTTATTTACCAAATTGAATTTCTTTTACAAAAATAGTAAAGTACGCAATTTTACCGGTTACCTGGCGCCTCCATCAGCGATTTGCGGCATCAGCGATTTGAGCTTCATCATTTCGTATTCCCGTTGCGGCGGCCAGTTTTACAGTTGCCTTACCTATTTCGTTGAGTTTGGTGAAACAAAAAAACAAATTTAATAAAGCCATGCACCTCCAAATTATGTGGTGAAGTGGCGCGCGAACTGGTTGATACTTTAAACTGCGGATCGCTGATTGGCTGTTGCTTTCTTCTGAGGTCCGCCTGCTAATATGAGTTGTAGACTCGTGTTATAATATATTCTGTATTATCTTAACAATGAAATAATAATAATTGTTTTTGAATAACAATTTCTTATAATTTAGACATATTAATCACAGATGCTGAACAAGGAAACAGCTCGCAGCAATGGCATTACAACTCGTCGTCATAATTCGGGTAAACCTTTCAATGATAACGGAATTGTTGTCTGATTAGTACACTAAGCGGCAATGACGCTTCGCCAGCGTCAAAATTAAACCCTCGCCAATGCTCACCACGTCCCCAAAACAGCGTGATACTCAACACCACATCCGATCGTGTATCAGTCCTCCGCGTGTCATCCAACGGCCACCATAGTGCCCCATTCAGAACGGACATACACCGGTGGCGCTACATTAGACATATTTCCCACAGCTTCCGGCTTCCGGGATGGACACGCGAACTGTCAGTCTGAACAGTCAGTCGGTTGGTTTTGGCCTGCTTTTCGGTATTCGGTGGCGATTGTTGACAAGCCGGATGACGACGGTTCGGTTCGGTGCAACACTTCATCCATCGGGAACGCGTCAACGGAGCGGTTATGTGGCCAACCGAAACATCGTGGTAACAGGTGTTGGTGGCCGGTTTCAAACCTTCTACACTGTGCGACCACGTTTCGGGCGACTGAGTAGCGTGAATCCGTTTTCCGCTGACAGTAGCGATGCGGCAATTTAAAGCGGATGAGAGAATGTTTTAGAATGTTGTTGCTGTGGGCATCCTGGTGGTGAAACAGTAGCAAACAGGATTCAACCGCTTACCCTAATAATTACCAGTGGTGGTTGATTAAATTCAGTGCACAAGCTCACACTAGCGTTGGTAGAATGCTTCGTAAAGCAGTAGAATAAACAATTGTAATGAATTGGTTGTGGATTTTCCAAGAGATATCCTAGAGCGATTGATGTTCGGATGAAACCGTTCCCCTATCGTTCAATATCTAAATATTGTGTTCAATTAACTTCCAATCATTTCTTCACAGAATGGCAAACTAATATTGAGATTCGATTACGTTCAAACCCATTGCTGAAGATAGTTTGTTTCTTTACCTAGATGCCAATCGGAAACGCTGGAACTGGAAGACTGGAACACTCCAGTCCAGGAAGTAAAGCGTTTATCGTTTGCGTTTACCACTCCACCCACCGTTAACAATAGTTCTGCATGGTAGTCTAAATCCATTCTAAACGGCTTAGTGAGGAGCAGCTTGCGTGTAAGAGCAGCAGCTTACGAACTGGTAGACCATTTGGTGGGCTCTACTGCTACCTCAGCTGCTGCTGCTGCTACTGGTGCTGGCGAGGTTAGAAACGCTTGGGCGTAAATTACATCCATCATAATCTCCATAATGGGTTGTCTGATTTGAAAATCCTTCCCCGTTGTGATAAACGGGCGAGTGCTGCGTACGCACCAGCGTATACGTACGTGTGCGAGCAAATTGCGTGTGAAGACTATTACATTGACCATGTCGTGGCAGCGCGTGGGTATAGGCTGCAAACATGGATCGCAAGAACATGCCACATGCCGCTCCACCGGACCAACCGACCAGCCCAACCGGTTCCCGTTCCTGCTTGCATTTGATTTGAAGACTGAAGGCTGGAAATCAATTAAACTTAGTAATTAATGCATGCCGGCAAGTTTTCATAATTCCCCCCGCCCCTCGCTGCGAGTCGTCGGCGAATAGTCGCGGAACACGTAAGACCCGTGGCCCACACGTGGTTCACTCTGGTTCGAATTGCTAAACTATTAGGAAGTGCAGATGGAGCTTGAAAGCTGGGTATTATATAAGCCTATCGTGAACATGTGGAGCGCTTTCTCGAGTAATGGAGAGTTGGTTCGCATATCGAATGGAAATTAATATCGATTCTTTCTAGCGGAGCGCGCGAGGCTCACACCGTTTAGCTACATGATCCAGAACTGTCGGCAAACTAGCGCCTTAGTGAGTATGTTTTTGAAAGCTTGTTGTTTATCCAAAATAGACACAATAGGCGTGGCCTAATCGAAAGCATTAGGCAATGTAATCATTATTGCTTTTTAGGTCTTAGATTATGCAATACAAATAAAATGAAATGAAGTTTAATAAACACATCGCTAATAATTCTGTAATACTTGGAGGTAGCAACGAAAGAAAACATGCATAAAGTTTATAATAACAATAATTTCAAGAAGATACAATGCCTCACTAAAAACAATTGTGTTAAAAGCAATTGAGGGTACTTGATGCAATAATGCCCTTTTAATCTCGTTTTAAGAGTAAAAGCGAAACCTTTTCTGTCAAACTCGCCCTAATCTTTGCTGCTAGCAATCAATCATACCGCGCGCGAACGACAAATGCGACTCTTGGAGTGATTATATTTACATTTTCCATCCCACCCGGAGGTTAATGGCCGCCTCGGCTGGTTAGAGCAAACAGCCCCATTCTCGTTCGTTTCCCCGTTGTCCTGGGAGAGTTTCACCTCAATCTCGGTTAACATTGCGCCGGCGAGTTGATCGTTTTGGGGTGCTGCTGCGTCAGGTGATGGTGCTCAACAGCTTGTCACACCCAATTTTGAACCGTATCTTCCAGTTTACCATAAAAGCGTCAAGCTAACAATCATGTCACAGTACCTGTGGCCTGTCCAGTGCACCGTGCTCGGACTGCGTGACGCGACTAAACGTTGGTCCGCTCCGGTGGTGGTGGTGGTGGAAGGCGTCTCGTGCTTCTTCGCTAAACGCTTTTAGCTTGCCGCGCCGACATTGATGTCGAGAGTACGTCCCACAATGAAGGATGTGTACGGGTGGACAGCATGGAGAAGAAAAAATAACTTGTAACCATGCCGCCTGCTGTTAGAATGAATTGAGCTGCTTGCAGGGAATGTTCCCAAAAAAAACATGAAGAAAACGAATCTCACTATGACAAAGTGGCGGAGGCGGGGAGAGCGAGCGAGTATCTGCTTGGTGCACGGAGACGGCACGCTTCCAAAAGATTAAGAACTTCGATGTCAAGCAGCTGTCTGCCGGGCTGAGTGGTTCGCGTACTCTATCAGCGTGCCTTGATCGTGCTCACCGCCTTGTGCTCATCGCACTTCCAATAAAGGAGCACATCCTCCCACCGGTTCCACCCCCTCCGGGAGAGGGCACTTTAACATCGTGCCATCGTGGTCGGTGCATCATCGCCACTTCTCCACCGGATCTGCGCTGCGCTGCGCTGATGCAAGCGGATCTAGCGGCAGGACCTCCAGCCGATTATCGTGCCGCACCACTGGTGGCGTTAGCTGGACGATGATGAGGTTGTGCAGCAGCAATAGTTGGAGCACCAAGCGCTAGCAGCACGTAATAAATGCTGCACGTCATTGCGTCAGAACTGTCAGTACTCAAAACGGGTAAACTGTTGCAACCGTTTCGGCGGTAAGTCAGCAGTTCAACCTCCCTGACAAACGAGCTGCCTGGTTGAATGGCTGTTGTTGCGGATATTATGGTAGCGGGAGGTAGGGGGAGCTTTTGCTGCCAAGGTTCGGACGTTGCCGCGTTAGATAATTTGGAGTTTGTGGTGATTTTTAATCTGTCACTGGCGATTCCGTGCGGTGGCAACCGCAGGCACCGAAGGCGAACGCGATGGGAAATGCTTTGTCAGGTGAGATGTGCTGATTTGAAAGTAAGGCAATTATGCTTTGTTGGAGGAACAGTATTACTAAGCGTTGAATGGTGTTTTTACTTTGAACTGTTATTATTGTTTATTTGTTTTATAAAGGTTCCTAAATATCCCGATTTATTTCAAAAGTTATCCCTCCTATTTTGCTTTAATTTCCAATCTTAAGCTTAACTTGCTAGAGAATTATCTCACA